>NW_020837946.1:31644024-31882643 GCF_003676395.1 Aethalodelphis obliquidens | reverse complement strand
ATACTAGCAAACAGAATCCAACAGCACATTAAAAGGATCATACACCATGATTGGTTGGGATTTATCCCAGGAATGCAAGGATTCTTCAATATATGGAAATCAATCAATGTGATAAACCATATTAACAAATTGAAGGAGAAAAACCATATGGTCATCTCAATAGATGCAGAGAAAGCTTTCCACAAAATTCAACACCCACTTATGATAAAAACTCTTCAGAAAGTAGGCATAGAGGGAACTTACCTGAGCATAATAAAGGCCATATATGACAAACCCACAGCCAACATCATCCTCAATGGTGAAAAAAAGCATTTCCACTAAGATCAGGACCAAGACAAAGTTGCCCACTCTCACCACTCTTATTCAACATAGTTTTGGAAGTTTTAGCCACAGCAATCAGAGAAGAAAAGGAAATAAAAGGAATCCAAATTGGAAAAGAAGAAGTAAAGCTGTCACTGTTTGCAGATGACATGATACTATACATGGAGAATCCTAAAGATGCTACCAGAAAATTACTAGAGCTAATCAAAGAATTTGGTAAAGTAGAAGGACACAAATTAATGCACAGAAATCTCTTGCATTCCTATACACTAATGATGAAAAATCTGAAAGAGAAATTATGGAAACACTCTCATTTACCATTGCAACAAAAAGAATAAAATACCTAGGAATAAACCTACCTAAGGAGACAAAATACCTGTATGCAGAAAACTATAAGATACATAGAACTATAAGAAATTAAAGATGATACAAACAGATGGAGAGATATATGATGTTCTTGGGTTGGAAGAATCAACATTGTGAAAATGACTACACTACCCAAATCAATCTACAGATTCAGTGCAATCCCTATCAAACTACCACTGGCATTTTTCACAGAAGTAGAACAAAAAATTTCACAATTTGTATGGAAACACAAAAGACCCCGAATAACCAAAGCAATCTTGAGAAAGCAAAACAGAACTGGAGGAATCAGGCTCCTGGACTTCAGACTATACTACAAAGCTACAGTAATCAAGAGAGTATGGTACTGGCACAAAAACAGAAATATAGATCAATGGAACAGGATAGAAAGCCCAGAGATAAACCTACGCACATATGGTCATCTTATTTTTGATAAAGGAGGCAAGAATATACAATGGAGAAAACACAGCCTCTTCAGTAAGCAGTGCTGGGAAAACTGGACAGTTGCATGTAAAAGAATGAAATTAGAGCACTCCCTAACAGCATACACAAAAATAAACTCAAAATGGATTAAAGACCTAAACGTAAGGCCAAATACTATAAAATTCTTAGAGGGAAACATAGGCAGAACACTCTATGACATAAATCACAGCAAGATCCTTTTTGACCCACCTCCTAGAGAAATGGAAATAAAAACAAAAATAAACAAATGGGACCTAATGAAACTTCAAAGCTTTTGCACAGCAAAGGAAACCATAAACAAGACCAAAAGACAACCCTCAGAATGGGAGAAAATATTTGCAAATGAAACAACTGACAAAGGATTAATCTCCAAAATATACAAGCAGCTCATACAGCTCAATATCAGAAAAACAAATCACCTAATCCAAAAATGGGCAGAAGACCTAAATAGACATTTCTCCAAAGAAGATATACAGATTGCCAACAAACACATGAAAGGATGCTCAACATCACTAATCATTAGAGAAATGCAAATCAAAACTACAATGAGGTATCACCTCACACTGGTCAGAATGGCCATCATCAAAAAAATCTACAAACAATAAATGCTGGAGAGAGTGTGGAGAAAAGGTAACCCTCTTGCACTGTTGGTGGGAATGTAAATTGACACAGCCACTATGGAGAATAGTATGGAGGGTCCTTAAAAAACTAAAAATAGAACTACCATACGACCCAGCAGTCCCACTACTAGGCATATACCCTGAGCAAACCATAATTCAAAAAGAGTCATGTACCACAATGTTCATTGCAGCTCTATTTACAATAGCCAGGACATGGAACCAACCTAAGTGTCCATCAACAGATGAATGGATAAAGAAGATGTGGCACATGTATACAACAGAATATTACTCAGCCATAAAAGAAACGAAATTGAGTTATTAGTAGTGAGGTGAATGGAATTAGAGACTCATACTGAGTCGAGTGAAGTAAGTCAGAAAGAGAAAAACAAATACCGTATACTAACACATATATATGGAATCTAAAAAAAAAGGTCATGAAGAACCTCGGGGCAGGACAGGAATAAAGACGCAAACATAGAGACTGGACTTGAGGACATGGCCAGAGGGAAGGGTAAGCTGGGATGAAGTGAGAGTGTGGCATGGACATATATACACTACCAAATGTAAAATAGATAGCTAGTGGGAAGCAACCGCGTAGCACAGGGATATCAGCTCGGGCTTTGAGTCCACCTAGAGGGGTGGGGTAGGGAGGGTGGGAGGGAGATGCAAGAGGGAGGAGATATGTGGATGTATGTATACGTATAGCTGATTCACTTTGTTATACAGCAGAAACTAACACCGTTGTAAAGCAATTATCCTCCAATAAAGATGTTAAAAATATATATATTAAAACTCAAAAAAAAAAAGAATTTCCAGACATATTATATACAGTCTTGTCAGTTGGACTATGTAATAGGAATGTTGGGGACAAAAAAGCTGCACATCCACTTTCATATGAGGCCATTTTTGCTTGTGGACCGAGTAGAAAAGGGAAAGAGGTAATAGGTACTTGCCAACCCCATATCTGTGCAGAAACACATACATATATTTATGCAGCTTGTAGACTACCTCAGAGACTGAATTTCCGAGAAACAAAAAGAGAGTGATAGGTCCAGGGAGACTAGAGATAGATCTGATAGAACATGCCTACCGTCTTGGCTAGGAAGTGTACATTTCTACAAACCTTTCCTAACTAAAGATCTGGGAAAACAGACGTCATTTTCATGAGACTCTGACCTGCAGGACCTGGTGACAGTCCAGCCAGCCAGCCTGAGCCTTCCCCATTCCCTTGGGCTGAAGCCTCAGGTACTAAGCGATGACCCAGGCAAGCCCAGCACAAATCAGCAGACAAGTGCTCTCCCACTTGATGGAGGCTGTTTCTGGGAAGTCTAATTTCTCAGCAGAGACAGAGTACCAGCAGCAAAGCCCTGAGAAGTCAGCCCGTTTCCCAAAAGTCTGAGGTGGCATCCAAAGAAACGAAAATGCTGAAATTAAAATGCTGCTACTGAAATTACATGCTTCTACTTCTGCATCTTGAAAGGAGGGAGAGGAGGAGAGGGAAAAAGAGAGGTTTGTTCAGTTCTTCAGAGATTTTGGAAATTGAATTGAAAGCTTAAGAGGCTATTCACTCACTCTGACCCTCCAGCCTCCACCACACGAACTGAAGGATCATTTCTGAAGATGCCTCGCCTGTTGATTCACCCTGTCTAGAGGAAGCTCCTCCTGAAGTGGTGGTTTAATGGCAAAGAGCAAGGAGTCATACTCAAGAAGTTTGTCACCTTTCCCAAGATCACAGTCTCATAGCTGGAAGAAGAGTGTTTCAGTCTTTTTCTCTTACTTACCAGGTCTTCTCATCCATAAAATGGACCTACAATAATGACTCCTACACAGGGATTTTATGAGATAATGTGCGTGTGTTGAAATGTGCACGGTCCACGTTAGTTAATCTCTAACTCCTGTAACTTCCATTTTGCTAGACAAACGTGATGGTCTCAAAGTAGTTTCCTCCTTTTTCATTAATGCTAAGGTGTTAGCTTATGTCCTAGGCCTATTTCGTATCATCTCCATTTTTCCCCCACAGATTATCCTCTCTCTCCTATTTCTTCAGTCTTTCTCTCTGCAATGTCTTCCACATCTGAGCATGAAAACATGCTTCCCTCTGTCTCTCCACTCCAAACAAACCTTCCCCTGACCTGTCCTCTCCCCCTGGCTCCTGCTGCCTCCTGTCCCCACTTTTGGGACCTGCCTTCCTGCAGGGAGCCTGTGTTCTGCTCTGGGCATCGCAGTAGCTGAATGGTAAAGACTCCGCCCCTGCAGGCAGGGCCTGTGGTTTTCTAGCAATGCCTATGACTGGTGGGTAAGTCTGTGTGAGTCTGGGATGCTCGTTGTGGCTGCACACTTAGCCACATCCTCCAGTGGTCCTTTATCAGTGATATTTACATCTCCACCACTGTGACTCCTTTGTCTTCCCTAGACCCTCTTATTTGATTTAGAACTGAATTATCTGGGTCATTTGTAGAGACGTGGATGAATCTAGAGACTGTCATACAGAGTGAAGTAAGTCAGAAAGAGAAAAACAAATATCGTATATTAACGCATATATGTGGAATCTAGAAAAATGGTACAGATGAACCGGTTTGCAGGGCAGAGATAGAGACACACATGTAGAGAACCAACGTATGGACAACAAAGGGGGAAACTGGCGGGGCGGGGCGGGGCATGGTGGTGGTGGGATGAATTGGGAGATTGGGATTGACATATATACACTAATATGTATAAAATAGATAGCTAATAAGAACCTGCTGTATAAAAAAATAAAATTCAAAAAAAGAAAAGGAACTGAATTAGCAAGTAGAAGGGCATAATTTATTAGCCACCTCAAATCCTCAAAATGGAAAAATGCCAAGATTTAGGCGACAGGTGGGGAAGAGCAGCCTGCAATCTGATCTGCGGTCATAGCTTTATTATAATTCTGGTCAGGGAGTCAGAGAGCCTTTTCTGTCCTCCCTCATGTCCTTCCCATGCTCCCATCGATCTGGTATGAGGTCTCAGAAATCCCGTTCAGCTGTGATTCAGGCAGTTGAGAACGATCAGTTGGAGTTAATGTAAGAGATGAAACCTATTTGAGAGCCTGGATCCAATATTCTGATGCCTCCTAAACTGGTAACAGCATCCCTGACCTGCACACTGACCCATATTGTGATGTCTCCTCATTGTACTCAATACAAAGAGCAAACTTCTCACCATGGCCTGACCAGCCCCGACTGCCTGTCGCCTCCCTTGCCCTTCCTCAGTGTTCTTCTTGCTGTGGCCACACTGAGCTCCTTGGTTCCCCCAGCAAGCCATGCACCATAGGCTTTTGCAAATAGTGTATACTTTGCCTGGAAGGGAAGTCCCATTCTTCCCCTTCGCTGCTCTGTCCAATTTTGCTTATCCTCCATGTCATAGCATCTCTTCCCTGAAAGCCTCTCCTGGTAAGTTAGGGGCTTCTTCCTCAGTATTTTTCCAGACTTGAGTTCCCTGGGAACATGGGTACCACTTTCATCTCCCCAGGCTCCCCAGGGTGTAGAACAAAGCCTTCCCTATTGTTGGCCCTGAATCCAAGTTTCTTGGAAGAATGAGTGCATTTTCAAGGTCATTCTAGACTTTCCTACTCTTGTTTGTTCTGCTTTGAAGCCCTCTAAACAATTCCAATTTTTCTAGAAAAGTCCTTTGTAACAATTTGGTATAGCAAAGCTAGGCACATTTCATACAATGAGCAACAGCATGAAAAAGCAGAGTACGTTAGATTCCTGACGTGGATGAAATTTCCCCATGTTTCCAGTGTTGATTCTAGCCCCTCAATGAAGAGAATGATGAGGTTTTAGTCACCCCAATTCTAAGCAGCCTATAATACAACAGAAGCTAAATGCTGTGAGAACAAGTTCAGTCTGGAATTTTCCTTAAGATCATGTATAAAAGACATCATATGTACCGTGGTGTTAATGGATATCTCTGGATGGATTTTTAGACAAATCCTAGATTTGTCCAGAACTTGCCTTGGGCCATAGCCTCTGTATTCTTGCTCCTTACTCTTACTACTGGGCTTTTGTAACATCCCAGTTACAGCTTTTTAAAAAAAATAAATTTATTTATTTATTTATTGATGGCTGCGTTGGGGCTTCATTGCTGCGCACGGGCTTTTCTCTAGTTGCAGTGAGCAGGGGCTACTCTTCGTGGCGATCTGCGGGCTTCTCATTGCGGTGGCTTCTCTTGTTGAGGAGCACAGGTTCTAGGTGCACGGGCTTCAGTAGTTGTGGCACGTGGGCTCAGTGGTTGTGGCCTGTGGGCTCAGTAGTTGTGCTGTGGGCTTAGTTGCTCCTTCCCGGACCAGGGCTTGAACCCGTGTCCCCTGCATTGGCAGGTGGATATTAACCACTGCACCACCAGGAAAGTCCAAAGGTTTTTTTTTTTTTTTTCTTCTCAACTTCCTTTTTTCCCCTCCAATATTTCTAGAAGAAAACACAAAATCTTCAGTCTTATTGCCTGTACACACAGGAGGTTAGCAAAGGTTTTCTGTGTGTGTGTGTGTGTGTGTGTGTGTGTGCGCGTGTATTAAGATATGGAAGTACAGAAAGAAAGAAAAGTACTGCTTTTTTCCAAAACTTAAAGGAAAAATTAAGGCTTAAAAATTTGGGATGCTTCTAACTTTGTACTATATCTGGCATATAGCAAATGCTTAAAAAATTTTAGGTACAATTCTATTTATAATTATTAATATTACTCTTAGTAGGCATAGGACCCAGTACTTGAAAGCAGGTTGTCTTTATAATAAAGCAAGTGTGGGGAATATACTCTCCTGGCCCTACATTCTCCATAGGAAGTGGAGATTGTATATATTATCTGGAGTTCACCCAAGCTACTTTTGGGACAAACAGGATCATGTGTTCTGAACAGAGGTCAACAGCTGTTACTCCTCTGTGGCATTCCAGAGATGAGGACAGATGTATTCAGATTGACCTTCCTTATTCAATGAGTGTGGGAATGGTTGGAAAGGGTAGGGGGGAGGAAAATACAAGAAGGGGGAGGGTGGGAAGGTTCCCATGGGCGCCCAGTAACACGAGAGACCATTGAAAGCAATGTTGAAGTTAACAGTCCTATTTCCTGTAGGTTCCGTGCTAAAAAACATGTGAGGGGACAAAGCCCCTTACATTTTTTCCAAAAGGAGGAAAGCCAGGCATGATGGTTTTCCCAAGACCTGGACAAGATTGTACTTCCTGAAGAGGTCAGAGGTTGCCTCCTTACCATTCCACTGATTGCAAAGCCGGGTTATAGAGGAGGGTCAAATCAGGTTCAAGACAAGCTGTGGAGTGAAATACATTCCTTACCTTGCCCTCCCAACCTCAGTCATGTTTAATTAACATTCCTCTTTCTAGAAAATATCCAAAATGTCCCAGCGGCTTTAAAAACTCAGCCAGCTCAGGGCCCTTGGTACCTTTGTTTAATGCCGACAGTAAGGCAGGGGGTGGTCTTCTCTGAGACTGAAGGAACGTGGCTCCATGAGACCATTAGATTTCCAGAATAATAGGACTGGAGAGCAGCACAGTAGACTTCTTTGATGACAACATCTTTGGGTCCTAAGACTGTCCCTTGTCACACTGTCCTAATGGTTTTGCCCAAGTCTGATTGGCAATAGTCTCAGTCTTTAACGACAGTGATCGAGGTTTTCTGCATTTACCACTCCCCTTCTGCTTTTTTTCAGATTACCAAGTGGATGACCTTGTTGTCATAGAACCGTCCTAAAGCTCAGATCAGCATTGTCCGGGCTCGTGATGTATCCTTGCTGACAGCACACAAATTCCTGGTCTCGTCAGGATTCATTCCTCTAGGATGATGTCAGGCATACACAAAATGTGTTTTTTCCTCTTGACTGGGTCTCCATGAATATAGGGTCAGCAGGGGAGTGTGAGAGTCCCCTACTCCCGACTGAGGAAGACTTTGCAAGTCCTATGGAATTCTTGCTGAATTTTTATGAAGTTGGTGCTGAATCCTAGATGTTTCTATCAAGAGGATACATGCCTCTTTAGAAACAATGCTCCTACCCACTGCACTATCAGTCACAGATTCGAGCTGTTGGTTGATTTGATTGGGATGGTGTCTACTTCTCCCATGACGTTCGACTGTAGTTTAAATCCCTGCTTTGCTACTTACTGCGTGATTGTGGGTAGATTACTCAACCTCTCTAAGCTTCTGTTTCCTTACCTATGAAATGGAGATATTAATAGTAGCAACCTCTTACGGTTGTTGAGGAGATGGAAGGAGATAATGCATGCCTGATGCTTAGCACATACCTGCTAGCTGGCAGCCCCCCAGGAAATGTTAGCAACTGCTTTTACCATATGGAGAGACAGGCCTGCCTCTGTTAGTGGTCAAAAGATTTTTAGGTAATTGTTTTAAGCTACTTTTCACCATACTTTTTCATGTAATCCTTGGTAAAGCCTCCCAGATTGTTCCTGCAAATATATCTTTCTGTAATATTTCTTTACTTGGTGGGATTAGTCAATCAGTACAGCAGTTATTTCTTGTTTTTTGCTTTTTTTAGTGGTAGCCTAATTTTTTTCAGGCTTTGGTCCTGCTGGCTTGTGATCATATGCATGACTTTTTAGACTTCATTTTTGTCTATTTTTCGAATAAGATTTTCATACAAACACCTGGGGTAGAATCAAAGCTCAAAGGGAGAATCTAAGGCCTCATTATTTTCCCACAATCGCCATGTGAGCATTTGAACCTCTGTGAGACAGAGGTTTGGGAAAACTTAGAAACTAAAATGAAAGGCAAGCTTCTAGCTGGAATTTAGATCAAAGAAGATATTATCCTGGTAGGCTTGCTCTATATGAGTTAGAGATTGCCAGGGCTTTCCCACTGACTAGCTTGGCCACTCTGATTCTTGAAGACTCTTCAGTGATACTTTGTAGCTTATACTGGTTTGTGTAATTATTAAAGGATTGTCCGGCAAGGAGGAATACTGGGCTAATTTCTAAAATGATTCTGATGGCACTCTTGCTATGAAGTAAAATCAATCCACAGAAATAGATGGAACACATATTCAATGGTCTATTTTGGTTGATCCAACAAACATTTATTCAGCCCCTTATAATAAGAATGACGTGGAGATTAATTAAATCT
Organism: Aethalodelphis obliquidens; assembly: GCF_003676395.1. Lineage (NCBI taxonomy): Eukaryota > Metazoa > Chordata > Mammalia > Artiodactyla > Delphinidae > Aethalodelphis > Aethalodelphis obliquidens. The sequence goes on along the minus strand of NW_020837946.1, from coordinate 31,873,773 downwards.
TATTGGGGAGATTCACACATTGTGTGACATGTGAGCAACTTATTGAGTGAGGCATTTTGATCCCCATTTTACACACGAGGAGTTGATATTATGACTTTCTAAGATTATATGGCTACAAGGTGACCCAACTGGGATTTGACTCCTAAGCCCATGGGACTTCATGTCCTGTGCTTTTAGCCACTGGAATTCCCAAATGTGTGATTTTTCACCCCACATCAGCTGGCTGTCCTACAATTCAATTCAGTTCTGACACTATTTACCTGGAGTTAGTGTCAGATCCCACAGGTTAAGGGCTCAGTCCCATAAGACCGGCCCCATTTCAGAAGCCAACTGCACGTCCCAGGTTATCACTTGTATTTCTGACCAACTGGCTACAAGTTGGGTTCCCACAACGCCCTCCTCAGGTTCAATAATTTGCTAGAGTGGCTCACAGAATTCAGGAAAACACTTAGACTTACCAGTTTATTACACAATAAAGGAAATGATAAATGAACAGCCGGATGAAGAGGTATGTAGGGTGAGTTCTAGATTCCAAGTGCAGTAGCTTCTGTCCCTGTGAAATTGGGGTGCACTACCCTCCCAGCTTGTGATGTGTTCATCAACCCAGAAACTCCCTAAAGCCTGTAGTTCAGGGATTTTTATGACGTTTTCGTCACTTAGGCATGATTAATTTTTAACTCAATCTCCCTCCCTTCTCTCCTCCCCAGAGAATAGGGGGTGAAGCTAAAAGTTCCAAGCTTCTAATCATGGCTTGATCTTTTTGTGGCCAGCTCCCATCCTAAAGCTCTCCAGGAGCCCACCAAGAGTCCCTTCATTAGGACAAAAAAAAAAAAATGTTCCTGTCACACAGGAAATTCCAAGGGATTTAGGAGCTCTGTGTCAGGAACTGGGGTCAAAACCCAACTATTAAAACAAAAGATACTCCTAGCATCTTTATTGATTAGGGAATTTCACAGGTTTTAGGAGCTTTTGCTAGGAGCCAAGGATGAAGACCAAAATACATATTTCTTAATATATCACAAAAAAGAGTCTTTTTCTTTTTCTTTCTCTTTTTTAAGGCTCTTACCCCTAGGCTTAATTCCTATTATGTTTCAAACAGCCTATAGAATTTGGTCATGTGTATTACATTTTTCTTTGACGAGCCATGTATTATAGGTGGGACTTCAGTATACATGTTGATTTATTAAGGTCATTTGTTTCATCACAGAGCATCTGTCCTTGAATTTCAAGAGCACGTGTGGATTTAAGGAATCTGGAATTTCTCCAGAAAAATACAGGTGGGTTTTTATGAAACACAGTTTGATTAAGTCTGCCCAGTGCCCTCTTGGGCCACTACCCGGTTTCCTCTCCACCCTCTGGTCACTCAGGCTCTAATAAGACATAGTGTTAAATGACTTGTACCAGAAAGGTAATGTACATTCACTATTCTTTTGTCCTGAAGGAATTTACAATCCTGGAGAGGGTTGAGAGTAGGGAGGCAGTCAAGTGCTGTGATTATGGCTTGGTAGTTCAAGTTAGAAAGGTGTACATTCTAATCCTGGCTCCACTGCTTCCTGAGACTTCTTAACCTTCTCTCGGGATCAGTCTTCTTATCTGTAAAATGGGGATAATAATAGCATGTTTCTCACAGGTTGTGTGTGTATTCAATGAGATCAGGCATGTAAAGTGTTTGGTTCATAACTGTTATTATTATGGGAAATGTAGGAGGGTCTCAGTACTCCATGCATTGATGGATTTAAGGTCCTTTATTTCATCTCTATCATTTCTACTTCTTAGTATAAGTGAATGCCATTGAATTTCAAGAGCAAATGTGAAAGGACTCTAATGAAATGATTTGTTTCTTTAGTGTGTTAAAAAGAGGAAGGTGGGCTTCCCTGGTGGCGCAGTGGTTGAGAGTCTGCCTGCCAATGCAGGGGACACGGGTTTGTGCCCCGGTCCGGGAAGATCCCACATGCCGTGGAGCAGCTAGGCCCATGAGCCATGGCCGCTGAGCCTGCGCTCCACAATGGGAGAGGCCACAACAGTGAAAGGCTGCAAAAAAAAAAAAAAAAAAAAGGAAGGCAAATGCCAAAGTTTGTGTTTCTTTTTATTCTAAGGAGTGAAAACCAAATACGGTTAGTCAATTAATAAAATCAAGTATACTTAATTATTGTTTGTGGGTTTGTGTAAATCAACTAACCTCTCTGGTCTTCAGCATCCTCCTTTGCAAAATAGAGGAGGTGGACCAGATAATTGCACTCCTTCTTTCCAGCTAATGTTGATTCAATTAAGCATTACCATATACGTATTATTAACTACATGCTACATGCTTGAAGCATATTTCTTTTATATGCTTCACAGCAGCTATTAATTTGCTCCTTAACTTTTTGTTATCAATCAGAGGAAATCTGGGGGAGTCTTTGTTTCTACTGTACATATTCTTCATCTCTGTGATGAATTTCAGAGCCTCTTGTTCTAGATCTGGGTGGTCTGGGGACTCCTGAATAAGGATAACCTTTTAGAGAAGGGCATACTTCTTTCTATAAATTGTCCTTAGAAAGACATCAGGCCCTGGGTAAGATATAACTTCCCCTATATCTTAGAGAGTCAGAGCTAGGAATACTGGGTCAAATTCTAGAAGTGAATCTTCTCTCAGACTGGAGACATAACTTTATCATTTACCTTTAGTTCAGAAGTGTAAGTGAGCCATAACCAAGGACAAATTGCTCCAAAGGGCAGAAAGATATACTGGTATGGGTGGGGGTCACAAAGACTGTGTTTGTGAGAACATTGAAATATGGACAAAGCGGGTCTATTAGGAGGGAAATACTTTTGATCTGTCATTTATCAGACAAAGAGGGAGGGGCACGAAGCCTTCTTTCACTTCAGCTAAATCATGAGAGATGGTCAATGTGGCATTTGAAAATAGCAAAAATTTGGTGACAATACCAGGGGATTGTTAGATAACTTATGAGGTGATTATATGATGAAATATTATGCATCAATGTCAAATGATGTTTATAAAGAATACTTACAGGTCATGGAAAAATATTCAAGATAAAACAGATAATAGTATAGATCTGTTGAAAATGATAAGTAAAACCTCATATTAAATACGTAAAAATCTTAATAGGAAAACACATGGAAGGTGAGGTGAGTTTTGTTTTACTGATTATTTTTGACATTTAAAAAAGTAAAATGTATCTTTTTTCTAAATTTTCTATATGTAATATGTCCTACTTTTATAGTCAGAATAAAAATCAATACAAATTGTGTTTTTTTAAAAAAAACCACATACACAAACCCCAAACTAGGGTAGTCATATAAAGCTTAGGGTTTTCAGGAAAGCAGAAAAATGTTACTGGAAAGTTTTTGAGAAAGCCATCGAGTACAGGATCCTGACCCAGGTGCCAGAAGAGGAGAGTGGAGCTGGCCACGCCAGGGGGATGACCCTAAATGCAGAAGGCTTGGCCAGAGGGCAAGGGCACCAGCCTTGGGGAGGCTGCTACGGAGCCTCCTTTCATGCCTGTCACTTAGCCTGAATGATTCCTTGAGGGACATGGAGACCATGAGGTACCAGTGGGCTTTTGGTTACCTTACTGTCCTCCTAAGGACACGTGATACTTTTTTTTTTGTTTTTTTTGCTGTACGTGGGGCCTCTCACTGTTGTGGCCTCTCCCGTTGCGGAGCACAGGCTCCGGACGCGCAGGCTCAGCGGCCATGGCTCACGGGCCCAGCTGCTCTGCGGCATGTGGGATCTTCCCGGACCGGGGCACGAACCCGTGTCGCCTGCATCGGCAGGCGGACTCTCAACCACTGCGCCACCAGGGAGGCCCGATACTTTTGACTCTCCCTTTGCTTAGGGGACCTCCTCCAGATGGTCAGTAGGTGGGGTGCTTGCAAATGTGTTTCTCAAAGTTCCTAGAAGTGAGACGGGAAAGGCTTGGCATAAACTAAGCAGTGTGTGCGCTAAATGCTCCATGGGGCCGCTTACATCCAACACAGACGTTCAATTTCTAATATTCATAACTGCTTTCAACACTGATAACAAATATTTCTCAAATCCTCAATATAATTCTTATTGGTGCCTTTTGGACACAGTCTATCTCCATCCTATGAAACTCTCTCCCCTTTTAGAACACCTTGTTTTTCTACCCTTACATTCCTGCTGGATTTCAAGCACCCATTTTTCACAGCTCTGACACCCGTCCACAGAGAATGATTTCCATGAGCCCATTATAGAGTGACTGACATTGTCTTTCAGTGACAAGAAAACACTTGCCTTTAAAAGAAGAGGAAAAGTCAAAAGTCATCAAAACAATGTGATATCCTGTGTGAAATGTTGCAGTCACAAAAGTTTGAGGTTTGAGTCCCTTGATCATGTGCCCCGAGGGAAGTAAGTGGTTTGAGTCCCTTAATCATGTGCCCTGAGAGAAGTAAGTCGGTGGTGGTGGCTGCGGATGACGAGTCAGGTTGCTCAGGTGCGTCTCCAGCTCACCTCACACTTGGGCTTCTCAGGGAGGAGGGGCGGAAGCCCTGGCCCACCGTTAGCACGATGATCTTCAGCCTGCTCCTGGCTCTCAACTTCTTCCCCTCAATTCAAGTAGCAGGTAAACAATTTTGATTTCTTTTCTCCCCCAACGTTTTCGTTTGAGGTCTTTGGTTCATTTTCAAATTTCAAAGAACTCATGAATTTGGGCATTTGAAGTGTAGTTTTTGCTATGAATGGCAACCTGTTATTTAGAAACCCACTGATTCTCAGACTATGGCCAGCAAAATATTTTAATGAACTGCCTTTGGAATTAAATCAGATTTATTTAGCTCTCAGTTGAAAGTGTCCCAAGAATTGTTAGCTTTTGTCTATACATATATATTTTGAAATGTAAGAAAATTGCTGTAAGCAGGTTGGTTCTGAAAGCTCTGGACTTGGATTGCCTGGATTCACAGTACAGATCCATGTCTTGCTAGCTAAGCTTAGGCTAGTATTTAAACTCTCTAAGCCTCAGTTTCCTTGCCTGTAAAATGGAGATGATAATAACCTCATCTCAAGGTCATTGTGAGGATAAAAGGAAACAATCCATGTGAAATGTTTAGCACGGTCAGTGCTTGGCTAGCAAGATAAAGGTTGCTTGTAATTACCATGTCTACCTGAACTGAATGAGTGCCAGAATGAATTCTGGAGTTGTCACAGAAGCTGGTACAATACAGATGCTAATAAATTAGTTTTTTGTTTTTTAACAGCTGGCTGAAATCTGTTTTCTTAGTTGAAATTCTTTTACGTTTCCAGTGGTGATGGGGAGAGACTAAAAAACTTGACACTATCACAGTTAACTGCATTTCAGATGAGGAGATGGGAGTAGAAATGTTAATTTGGCTAAGGATATACATATAGGAGTTATTGGAACCAGGGTCTGAACTACTTTAGTCTGACTCTAGAGCCTGTGCTTCTCCGCCTAACATGATGTGCTTTATAATTTCTTAGCTCCAGATATGTCCAAGGTTAAATCATCTTTGGAAAATGACAGTTCCAAACAGAAAGAGTTTGTTGCGTATGTGGGCTGGAGTCAGATGTTTGTTCAACTCGTTCTCAGAGTTAGAAAAGGGTCCCACTTGGCTCAAAAATTGGACTGATAGGGGTTAATCAGCATATTGAAATAAGGATAGTTATTTTCCCCTTGAAGATACATTGAAAGGCCAGTATCTTCCATTTTCCTTCTCACTTATTTTGGTAATGTGGGGACTGCATGATTTTTTGTTGTTCTTAACTATCATGTACATGATCTCCAAAGAATATAATTACCCAACCTGCACAAGTACGCTAGCTACATATATACCCATCCATTTTGTTGTCTGAGGTGCCAGTAAGCACGTTTACAAATTGTGTATATTTATAAAAGGTGTTGATATAATAAAAGACATGAACAGGTGATGAGACAGGTTACGCTCCAGTATCTGGAACCCAGTATTGAGAGTTACCAAGTATATTTAAAAAGAATCTTCAACATCGATTTAAAAAAACTTTGTTTTTAAGGGATCTCTAAAATTTATTTTTAAAGAGTATTTAAAATTTCTTAATTTATTAGGCAGTAAAGAATGGGCAGAAATGAGAGAGAAGCCTCACTCTGACAGAAAACTTTAAAATTGGTAATTGTACACAAAATACTTTCCTCTGTGGAAAGCCATCCATCATCATTTCATTCGCTCTCCTTTGAAGATATTTTTTGTAAGACTCAAAGCTTTATATTCTTCCTTTAGAAGATTTATTAAAAGGGGGATAGCTAGAAAAGCAGTGAAGAGATCACACACATGGAAACTGTTTTTGACTTTGAGGTGCTTCTACTTTTCAAATGCCAACTCACCCCCATAAAAACTTTTAAGATTTGATGCTGAGTGGCCATCTAATGAAGTAGGAAAGGGGTAGAGAAGGCCCTTTCAAAATGTCGCTTCCAGTAAGAAAACTTATGAGAAAAAATAATTACAACATACAAAAATGTCTAATGATCCATTCTAATCAGTGGTGCAAAATCGTCCATGTGCTTTTTGTTTCTGTCTTCACCCTCCACGAAGAAGTTACAGTTAAGGACATTTGCTGGTCACAGTGTACTTGTCCTCCCTAGGATTGTGAGAGACTACTTCTATGTCTGTGTTGAGATATGTGTGTGTATGTGTTTGTGTGTGTGTGTGTGTGTGTGTGTGTGTGTGTTTGAAGAACAGTTTTTCCCCCGACTAATTTAATAAGTCTAACTCATTGCCTCACAGCATAGCTTAAAATACTTATTCTATGAAGTATTTTAAACCTAACCCAATGCTTCATGATTAATAACACTATAGAAAGATCTTTATGGCTAAATTAAAGAAATATGACTTAGGAAGCATGAGAAAACCTTAACTTACAGTTTCTTTACTAACATGACATGTTTTCTACCAGATAATTGTGCAATTGAGATCCACAATAGAGGATTTTGTTGGATTTTGGAATATGAATCCAGCATAGAACTGCAGCCCTTGAAAGGGAATCAATTCGTGGTTGATGATAGAAGCGTGCCAATAATATATAGCATTGTTCATAGGTTTTTCAGCCAATATTGGTTATTTTTCAGCAAGCTAATCATCCATGATAAAGGCAAAAATCAGGACAACACATTTTTTTTTCCACGAGAGCATTTCTTTTCATTTCTTCCCAAACCTTAGCAAAGAAACTGTCAAAAACGGCCAATTCGAACACAACTGGTTTCTGCAGTGCTTCTGCATTCCCCCCAGCACTTCTTTTTCTGAGAGAGGCACAGACGGCAGGAAAACGATTGGTATTTAATAAAAAAAATCAGCAAAGCAAGGTAATTAAAGACCTTATTTTTAGTTCAGCAAATGACCCCTCTGAGGTAGTTGTACACAAAAAGAATCATTTACTTCTTTCAGGAAAGTGTTGCTCCAAGGCGGGGCTTGGGAAGGGAAGGTAAAAAGATGGACATAGAAAATGCAATGTAACCAGCAGCTTGCTGTGTCTACATGACACCCCATACACAGTAGCCAGTTCTTCTGACTTAAAAAATTGACTGGGTGTTTTGTCAGTTCCAATAAATTTGATGGACATTTCAAAAGTGTAGCCATTGCTTAAGAATTGGTTTTACTCTGCTTTCATACCCTAAGATACTTTTTTTTTTTTTTTTAAAAAAGGCAACCATCCAGAAAGAACTTTTACAGCAAGGAATGTAAAATTAATACCAATATATCTGTACCAGGAAATAGAATGAGTCATTTTCACAGATAGATCAGAAAAAGAAATGAATCTGTGATCGTTACTCTGAATCTCTCACATTCAACTCTTTACTATGGGGGGGTGGGGGAGGATCTCGCTGCCTTTCCTTTAAACATAAACCTTCCTCCTTTTTAATATCCTTACTCTGTTTTCATGAGTATCAAAATGCCATGTGACTACCATTCACCTTTTATCATGGGTGGCTATCTTCCTCCAAGTACTGCCTGCATGCAGTGTGTTGACATTTACAAAATGAAAATTATGCCACCAACATGGCAGAAGAAAATTCCGTTTGTGGTTTATCATCTCTAAAACAATAGCTCTTTATTAATGCATATAGGCATTGATAAGGATACACGGTTCATTGCAGACTTTCTTGTCTGAAAATCAGAGGGCAGGCCCTCCTTCAGAGCACAGTTATTTATCCTTTTTCCTTTTCATCTTGGTTAAAGTTTTGTTTGCCTTTTTCTTCAAGCCATTTCTTATTTATAAAACTTCACAGAGGCTGGGACTTTTCTTCCCAGTAGATAGTTTAGCTGAACTTCAGGAAAAAAAATGATATCTGGGTGGCTTTGTGACAGACTGAAGGGGTCTCTGGTTTTCTAAGACTTGTTGAGGAATCTACGTCTCTTTTATGTTAATTTCTTTGACCCTTTTTGGTCAATGACATGATGTTGTCATCCAAAAATGTACCCAGAACTTTCGGTCTGAGAATGGTTGCATGAGAATTGGTCCCAGAAGCTGGAGGGAATGTAACCCAAGCCCTACGGAAAGTAGGTGTCTAATTTCTTGCTTATTACTCTCATTTTAATGACTCTCAACACTAGAAGAGAGGTATCCTGGGTGGGTTCGAGGGCTACTCAGCCCATTATTAGAGGATGTGAAAAAGAGAGTTTAGACTTCTTGGGCCTTAGGATTTCAATGCTGATTTCATAGGCATCTTAATTCTGTGTGTGACCATTCAGGTTATGTGAGTTTATATTTTCATTCTTGGAAGACGAATGCATGGTGGTGGTAAATTTCTGACTTAACTCTGAGCTGCAGCTTTATCTCTGCATCACCATTACCATCATCTTTTTCATTTGTCATCATCTTTATTATCTTGGGGACTCTGGTTGCCAAGGTAACCAGGTTAATGGTTCCTGATGGTGTCATAAGAGTCACCCACTCACCGTTCACTCTGACCTCTAATCTAATTGTGAGCCCCTTTCTGCAGTATCTGAGTCACCTCTCTGGCTTACAATCCACCACTTAATGTGTTGATTATAACAGTAACTCCTAGTCATTACCCACTCTCTCACACACAAGAATCTAAATTAGTGACATGTCTTACATTTTTAACAATGACATGGATTCCCGTGTTAAGGACTTAGGTGGGTGTTTCTTTTTTTTTTTTTTTATAAATTTATTTATTTATTTTTGGCTGTGTTGGGTCTTCGTTTCTGTGCGAGGGCTTTCTCTAGTTGTGGCAAGCGGGGGCCAGTCTTCATCGCGGTGCGCGGGCCTCTGACTGTCGCGGCCTCTGTTGTTGAGGAGCACAGGCTCCAGACGCGCAGGCTCAGGAGTTGTGGCTCACGGGCCTAGCTGCTCCGCGGCATGCGGGATCCTCCCAGACCAAGGCTCGAACCCATGTCCCCAGCATTAGCAGGCAGACTCTCAACCACTGCGCCACCAGGGAAGCCCCGGTGTTTCTTTTTTTTAAACTTGAGAAGATAAAGGGCTGTGCTTTTCATTTCTTAGGGATACTTGACATGTGATAAAATGTCAGCACATCACTGTGGCTGTATTTGCAGCTTCCATGTGACCTGACGACTTGTGTTGAAATTCAACAGTACTAATAATAAGGGTACATAATTTAAGACCAGCTTCAGCAATGTTGAGTCCAGGAGGGTTCCATTTCCAATTCACAGACTCTATCCCATAGGAGGTGGATGAGACTGGGCACATAGGAGGAGGAGGAGAATGTTTCCTCCCACCATGAGGCTCCTGTGGGGACTAAAGCAGGGTGTTAGTAAGTTACTGTTCTCTAAAGTTCCTGCTCCTTCTTATGCTTTGGGAAGACAGATCTTCTTTCATGTGCTCATTCCATAGGTATTTATTAACGTCTTCTACGTGCTATTTTAGGTTCTGTGACTGGTACAAAAACCCAGTTTGAGCTACAATGAAGTTAAAAATGAGAACTGTGAAACCTTTCCAGAATTTTTTTTTCTCTTTCGGTTTAGGACCACTGTGAATGATTTCCTATCCATGCTAATTTATTTCATGGAAAACAATGATAAGCCAAAGCATCCACAGAACTGTTGAATTCAACCACAGACAGTTTTTAGAGATGGGAGGGAACTTAGACATCTCTCGATGTATAGAAAAGGAAGTTGTGTTGATGGTTCCTCGAAGATGCTAATAGAAAGATGACATTGCAATGTTTCCTGACATTTTGGGATGCTTTTAGGCTGGACCCATTTTACTTATCCAATCTATCTCCTTTTATACCCCAATACAAGATCCTTAACCTAAATACTGAGGGTTTCTTCAGTGTCTCACACACCTGCACTTTATGACCTTTCTGATACTGTTTCCCTTTTGGAATTCCCTCTCCCTTTCCACACATCCAAATCCTACTTGACTTTCACTTTATATCTTTAGTGCAAGATCCATCTCCCTGAGGAAGCTTTCCCGGGGTATTCAGCCTTTACTACGGTCTTATAAGAGGAGCCCCAATGGGGGTGTAACACAATCTAACAAATATTTATTAAACCTCTGTTATATTTTAGTCTTTATTGGGATCTGAAGGAATATAAAAAGAGGAAAAGAACTATAAAGACTTCATTAGCACACAAGAACTGCTTGTGTAATTAATCAAGTTCTCTGTGCTTTTACAGACTTCAGATCTAGTTGAGAAGACTGTATGTGACAGGATATAACAGCTGGAAACAGATAAATAAAACTTGGCAGTTTCCTACCTCATCATGCTATCTGATGCCTTAATGGCTTTGCATATATTATTCTTGTAATCTGTTATGTCCCCTAGTCCTCTCATCTGAAGAAGTCTTCTCTGAGACCCTACATGGCCAAGTGAGGGACTTCCTTCCTCATCAGGGTTCCTAAAATTATTATTGTGTGTTGATACATCTGTTTTTTCCCCCTAGACTGTGAGCTTCTTGCAGACAGGATCATGTCATATCCATCCTTATAACCTCGGTACTATGTACAGTGCAGGAATCATTGTAGGTGTTGGACAAATATTTGTTGAAGGAAATGAATGAATTAGTACTAAAATGGGGCAGCATAAAATAAATAGTAAGCTTTTACGGAAAGCTGGGAATTAAGCTGGACTTTAAAGCTAGATAGGATGTGAATGCATGATGTTATTAATAATAATTGTCAGCTAATATTTATTTTGCACTTATAATGTGCCAGACACTGTTCTATGTGGTTTTCCCTGTATTAAATCATTTATTCTTTCCTTAAATCCTTTGAGGTAGTTACTATGATTATCTTGTCTGTAAGATGGGAAAACGAAGGCATGAAACAGATGGAACGACTTGCCTGTGGTCACACAGTAATCGAGCCAATCCATACACACTTGTTCCAGGGTTCATGTTCTTACCAATGCCATGTTGCCACAGGAAGGAGAAGAAACACAAATGAAGAAATTAAACCAGGAATATCATTGCATGTTCTTGGAACAGTTGACCAGTCTGAATGTATAGAGGCTTGGAGAGGCAGGGTAGAGTCAGGTCCAGCAAAGGATTGAATACTGATAATAGAAATTCACACTTCATTTTCAAGATACTGGGAAACAGCTGAAAGTTTGTGGAAGCAGGATGGTCTAGAGTGTATGGAGACTAGTGACCAGGAGATCATGTTAGAACACTCTGTCACTTTGTCAGGAAGGAGTGACTATTCTGAGAGATGTTTTGAAAGTAGAAATTTCAGGACTTAGTGCCTAGTTTGTGAAAGAGAGGGAGGGATAAAGAATGATGCCAAGATTTTTGGCTTAAGAGGAATGGTGGTGTCTCCGCCTGAAATCAAGATGTTGTGTAACTGAGTTCTGGAGGAAACTAGTGTTTACCTTTAGACACTCCGGGTCTGAAGTAAGGACCTGAGGTATCAGAAAGATGTTTGGTACAAAGCTGAAGACATGGGAACTGGGTAAGAATGAAATATTTAAGCATCCTCAGCTTTGGAATAAAATTGAAGCCGTGGAAATGGAAACAGGCAGCTAATAGAAAGGAGAGGGTATAACTGTAGAAAAGCAGAGTGTTGAATGGAGTCTGGAAAATAGGCCTGGTTTGGAGTCAGCTGAAGAGGAGGATGAACTAGTGAGAATGAGACAGAGAATGTGTTTGGGGAGGGAAGAGGGGAATGAGGCTCCTGGAATGTCACTAGAGCCAAAAGAGGAAAGAGTTTCCAGAGAGACAGTGGTTAATGGCATTCACTGCATAAGGGAAGGAGAAGTGCGTAATGACTTGGAAAGGCCATTGGTTTTGGCCAAAAGGAAGCCATTTGGGGCTTCTGAGTTTAGGCAAGTGATGGGGAAGGAAGATAACACTTCGAAGGTTTAAGAAAAGGTGGAGGGGGACAAAATTGAGAGAGTGAAAAGGAGAGGAAATTGCCAGATAAAGTGAAGACAGTCAGGAACTTATAACACTTATAATGTTTACCACGGTATTTTGTACATAGTAGGTGTATAATAAATGTTTGCAACTGAGTGACTTAATTATATTCGACAGGTGGAAGGAGCCAAGTGTTGGTTTTGAGTGTGTGTGTGTGTGTGTGTGTGTGTGTGTGTGTGTGTGTGTGTGTTGCATGGGTGGAAGAGAGAGAGGGCTATTAGGAAAGACAAGAGGAAGAGGGAGAGAAAAACAAGAGAATGGAGGCAGTTTTCTTGAGGAGATGGGGATGGAGATTTGGAGAATGGGAGTATTAGCGAGAGGAGGACAAATGTCTAAGAAGAACGGGAGGAAGGGTAGAGATTTATAGGGGTAGAGATGTGTTAGGATGAAGCCAGGGTAGATGAGTGGTTCCATACTGGCAAATATATATTTATATATGTTTGATTCTCTCAAGACAGGTCATAGTGTTAAACCTGTCTCAACAAGGGCCACTGGGATAGAATATACCTCGACTTTGAAGAGTTAACCTGTTTGTACTGTAAATTTGCTTGACTCTTCAAAACTGCACACTGTGGCTGGGCTTGGCCTCGGCTCACGGCTGTGATAACAGGGTCACAAGGTTCAGACCAAGCCTGCCCAGCGTCACAGGCAGGGTTCCAGTTTCCAGTCAGGGATGTTAATCTTAGCAACTCTCTGTGCTTTTCAGAGAAAGGACATGGTGACTTGCCCTTGACCTTAGGGAGGCCACGTCTATTATTCGTTTTCCAAACTCAAAATCTAAAACCCCTGATTTATCAAGGTAGGGGGATGTAATGAAGAGTTTTAGTTTGTTACACTCTGACAACTTTTCTAGGCCTTCATTTCCTCATCTGGTATATGAGGGGGTTGGACGAGAAGGCATCTCAGGTCTATTTCTGGCTCAAAAATGCTTCTTAAGTGGGATAAAAGCTCCAGCTTTTATCAGCTCTAGCAAGGCAACCCCACCCCTTTGTGGATGCTCTTACGACATGATAGAGAAAATACAAGAACTGCAACCAGCCATCTTGGAAATTGTTTGGAGAGATTGTGAACCAGCATCTTAGATGCTAATGTGCTTAGAAATGACTGCAGAGTTTTGGGGGACAATATTGCCTTTGTTCTCCCCTATCTTCCAACATAATGTTAAAGTTTAACACAGTAATTATTTTCAAACTTCCAGGCCATGACTCTTATGTAGAAGAATCTGAATGTGCTAAGGTGGCCCTAAGCAGACTTTGCAAAGGTATAAGATTTAGGGAGAATGAAACAGACAGGAAAAATGTACTGTCGTCTTCTTTACAGAGTTGTTTTGAATGAGGGTTTAGAATGATGGTGGCTCAGGAGGAAAATATGGTTCCCAAATTTGGTCACCAGATTAAAATATGTATTTAGGATATAATATATTAATACCTGAGGTCTCTAGATACCTGTGGGTATCTGTTAACTGGATTACTGTCATAATATTTGTGTAGAAAGCTATAAAGCCCTAATTACCTGCTATCTGAACTACAGGTAACCTTTTAAGGTAATAAAATTTGAATTTTGGAATGGTCTGGTGGCTATTGGTAAAGGTAGCTCTTTCATATAAATTAAGGTGCTGTCATGTTGTCCTCTCAGATGGTTCTTCCAGCATTAGGAGCTGAGAGGACAACACAGACCCTTGAATGGTAGGGCCTGGGTCACATCACACCCAAGTTTATGTTGCTTTGTGTTTAGGAAGTTTTGGTCCTAGAGTGCTCATACCCTGCATTGCTGGGTAGCGTCTCTGAGTGGTAGGGATGGGTTGTAGTACAGGTAGTGGTTTTTTAGCAGGTTTAATAATAACTGTCACCCTAATACAGATGACATCCCAATGTACATGTCTATCTCTGACTTTCTTGAGCTCTAGTCCGACTCATCAAACTCCTGGACCTTTCCTCCAGGATGCCTTACCTACCCCTCAGACCCAACATATCTAAAACCCAACAGCTTTTTTTCCAAACAGATTTCCTTTCTTCACGTAGCTAATTTTGTTAATAGCCCCTTACCCAGTCCATGTACTCCACGTCATTTTGATTCCTGTTCACCATCACCAAGCATAACCCAGCACCAACACCTTGTCCGTCCTTTCTATCCCAGCTGCTACCTCCACAGCTCAGGCCCTAGGAGCTCACACTGATGCTATTGGCTCAGCCTCCTGACTAGTCTCTGCTTCAGCCCTGCCCTCGCTCCAAGCAAATGCACGTGCCCCTCTGGCTCCAAGCAAATGCACGTGCCCCTCTGTGCTAATCTTGCCAAAGCGGTGCTTACTAGCCCAGTCTCAGCTCAGGTGTTTTCAATGTCTCCCATTGCCTGTCTAGTAAAACCCATGTGCCTTTTTCTTGGCATTATAAAGGTTCTCCATGATTGGTATCAGCCATCTTCACTTACTTCCCCCCTATGTAAATGGAATGCTCAGCTTGTTCCCAATAAACCCTTACCCTAAAGGGCATTTCCTTTACCTTAGCCTGTCTAAAGGTACTCCAAAGTTCATGGCCCAGTTAAAGGCCAGTCTGTACAGAAGCAGACTTATCTTGTCTGGAAACAAGGGGTCTTCCGTGTGACTGTCAGTGACCCTCTACAGGGCTCACACACCAAACCTGGTTTTGGAGTGTAGCTAATTGTGAACCTGCTTTAGGATTTCTCCCAGAAGGAAGAGGCTGCCGCTTCTTTTACAGCTTCCCATCTCCCAAGAACCTAGTACTATAGACCCCATTATTTATTTGCTGAGTGAATGCTTGACTTTGTCAAGGCAGAAGTCAGAATACCAGAACAGTTTTCTGACACACTGAAATTTCTTTTCAGAAAGAATTCATTGATTGTATTGATAATTTTTCTCTCTCAATAATTAGTGCCTTAGGTCTAGGTGCTTGGATGGGACCTTTTGCTACTATCTGGCCTCTGAGTTACTTTCTGACAGTTGCCTGGAGCACAACAATTTTTTAAAAGGCCAAGGGTGATGGTCCTCTACATTACAGTGTCTGCCTGTCTGGAAACACAGATCGAGGCTGAAGGTGGTGCTTAGACTGGTGCTGGCCAATAGCAACTTCTATTTCTATTATCATCTGTAGCCGTATGTACTTGTTTGAACTAAGGTCTCTTTAGATTTTGTTTGAAAGTCACACTTGCTCTGGGTAAGAGTTAATGTGCTTGATAGAACTTGCTAGTTGTGCATATGCAGTCTTGGGCAGGGCTGGTTGCTTGGCCTGACTGTTTTTCCCTATAGAAGTCATTGCTTCTGTCGTGGTGGCCTCCTCTACACAACTCTCTTTTCCTTCTGATTCTGGAACCTCTTCCTCCCCTTGCCCCTTTAGATCTGAGCGTGGTTATAACTCTGCTGCTATGAGCTACAGGTTCTAGTACTATCCCCTGTGGTTCCAAACCACTGCCAAGAGTCTTTTTATAAATAAACCCACCTCCTATCGCCCAGTTTTGAGTGCCGTCTGTTTCCTGCTAAGATCCTGAATGAGACCATGTATACGTATGTGGACCATGGTTTTCAAAGACTTTTTTGTTTTTTTTGGAGAGGCTTTCCTTACATCTCTATTCCTTGTGAAAATAAGGAGAGTTTCAAGATGACAGTCAACAGAAAACTAGATGAAATGACCACAAAGTCATTTTGAAAACATAATCTGAATTACATTTTTCCCCCCATTTTGACATGGATTTCAGAGAGTCTGGAGCCATTCAAAGTTTGATAGCGTTGTTTTTCTCTCTGTTTTCACTGAGAAGGATGGTGAAAGGTGCTGTAGTCTGAGTGTCTTGTGTTCCTCTTTCTCACATCTCTATGAATCCAAGCCACAAGCTAGACTTACCAGAGCCACAGATGGTTGAGCATTCAAGTCCTCCCAGAAAGCACAGTTTGTCTTACGAGTTCCTGAGGCCAGCACTGCATTGGCCTATGGTCAGCCTGCCCCTTATGGAGTCTGCAAAAGGAGGAAGTGGTCAGATGGCCATGTGCTGAAAGGTATCCTGGGCCTGAACAGGAAACGTGCTCAGAGGAAAGTTACGGTAACTTCACCAGCTCTGTGGTCAGGAAGGAGGTGTTCTGTGCCAGGGAAACCAGTGTCACCTTCACAATGTGTTCACAAACATCACAGGGCAAGATGGTTGAAAAGAGAAAGCTTCATTTTCTTTGGTTCCTGCCTAACATGCTAAACTCTGTTCAGTCAGAATTTTAAAAAGGAAGCAACGTGATTAGGATCTTTACAACCTGATTGTTAAACTGCAGAAGAAACTCTGATCATGGTGTGCAGAGATGGAACCCAACAAAGTTCTTAAGAGGTCAATGGACATTGACAACAAGGTCAAGAGGTCAAAGGACAATGACGTTGCTAAAGAAACATGTACTCTATCTTTTTTAGGGCTTCCTTAACTTTAGTTAAGGAATGCGGCCTTCAGTCTTGAGTGCTGTGTATTCCACTCTCTGGTTCACCAGCCTCTGTGTGCCATTTGGTTTCTCTATGGTGCTATGATAAGGAAAAGGAAAGATGGAATATCCTAAATTAATCATGACAAATAAATGTAATTCACAAAGGCCCTGAAGTTAAGGGTTTGCCCAATGAGGTTTAGATTGAAAGTGATTTTATGTATTGACTAATGTTTGTGTTCAAACTCTTTTGGACATGTGGGCAAGCTGAAATGGAATTGTTGCAATGGTGTAATTATTGCGTGTGGATCTGAAATAATTTATAAGAGGCATTTCATGGGACCATATTGTCTGTAGGCTTTATCTAGGATCGATCTATGACCTTCAGGAAGTCTCTGCAATTGTAAGCAAAATCTTTTGTGTAGAGGCAAAGCAAGTTTGGTAACAGACTTTTTCTAAATATGAAAAAGTCAAGATTGACATGAAATCAAGTCAAACTTGCTGAATGTACAAAATTGGTTTTCTATTCATTCATGATTTAAAATATTACTCTTAGAATCATAAATAAATAATATCTTAGATCTTCCACAATTTCTGTGACCTTGTTTAGAAAGCCATTTACTTCTTCGGTTTTCAGTTGCCTCTTGTGTAAAATAAGGGATTGGCTGAGATCATCTCCAACTTCCCATCCAGCTGAGCACTTTTTGCGGGATGGTATTCCAGCAAAACGGGGTAGAAAATGAAATTTATCTTGGTCCTGTCCTCTTCCCACTCCATTTACTCCCCTGCTCAATGATATTCTCCTCCTAAGTCTCACTTCTGTGCCATCCAACTATCAAGTCCAACTTTGAGAAGGTCTAGAAACAATCACCAAAATTGATTGAAATTTTGATGCAACCTGGCAGAGGGAAAAGAACACTAGATTAGAAGTCATGAGGCTTGAGCCAAGTCCTAAGGGTCATGTACTTGTCCTGTAACCTTGAGCAAGAATTAGACCTTTTTGACCTCAGTTTCCTCATCTATAAAATGGGCATAAAGATGACTGTCCTGCTTATTTATTTCACAGGTTAATGTGGAGTTTATATGAGATAAAATAGGAGAAAGCACTTTGTAGCCCTATGAATATAGACCATAGTCACTAATTTGTCAATGTATTTCCCACATTGCATTTTAGGCTTCACCTTATTTTGAAATCAAAGCATTAACTGAGCTGGTGGGGAGTGTCCTTTTAGGGTCAGGGCTCCTTCTCTGGTGTTTGGAGCCACACCTTAGAGATGGTTATCCACTCCACCTGTGCAGAGAGTTGTTTATTATTATAGTAGTTGACCTATTTACCATAGGCAAAAAGGGAAAGTTTTGTTTTGTTTTGTTTTTGGTAACCAAGCTCCCTTCCCCCGTTTCTCATGGAAGCACAAGCAACTTTCAATTTTCCAGAAGTCAACTATATCACAAAATTCACAGATTATCTGTGGGAAATCTTTCAGCTCTCACTGCCTTGCTCATAGGTAGCAGATAAGTACCTTCTCACCTCCAATCTTACTCTTCATGTTGCCTGTTGTCAAGGAGGAGTTGTGAGGGAAAGAGGTTTGAGGTTACTGCTTCCTGTCTCCACAACTTTAGCTGGTTTAGCTGCTAGGAAAGGCTTTGAAAAGCAAAGCACTAAATTCATCATCAAAACAACTTGCCAATTCAATTAGAGCCATGTCAGTCAAGCCAATCTTTTGACACCAGAAGCGAATACAACTGATAGATTGACAATGTCTCTCTTTTAACCTAGTAGGTTTGACCTAGGCAGACCTTGCCTAACTACTCACAAGAGGGAAAACTGAATATTTACAGGGAAAGGGGTAGGTCTGCTAAGAAAAAAATTAACATGAGAAGGATGCTTCCCACTCCTAGCACTAACTGGAAAGCAAAAAGGAATCAAACAGAAGCTAGTATGGGGAAGCTAAATATTTCTCTTATTTCTTCTTCTGAGTCTAGATATGTCCTTAAATTTTACAATATGTCCTTAAATCATTTAAGTACTGTAGATTCCCTGAAACTCAGAGAACCAAAATACGTATCAAAGCGAAATGTCATTTGGTGTTCTGGTTATTTGTTGCTTTGACTGATCCATGTTATTACTTTACTCTCACAGAGTAAGGGGTATGCATTTTCACACATGCTCCATTTTTAAGAAAAAATGAGAGCAATCAGAATTACTGTTTCTATGGGAAGTCATAATGATCACAAATAGTCAATATCACTTAGAGCAATTGATTATCTTTTCCTACCACCCAGAGTGAATTTCCTTCCCTTAGTGTCTCTCCAAAGCAGATGTGGATTTTGAAGTCCTATGAGATGGCTTCTCACTTAGGTTTCTCTGAATGACTGACATGAATCAAGGTGGAAGCAAGTACTATAAGGAGATACATGTTAAAAAACAAGAGGTTCTATCAGTCAAACTTGAATTCAAGTTGAACCCTCAGCTAGGAGGCTGTTGTCACACACTAGCACATACTGAGAGAACTATTGATACTTCAAGCATAGTACCTAATTTTAAAATGATCTGTGCTGACATAGAAGAGGGAGGAAAGTAAACCTTGACAGATAAATTGGACATCTCTTTTCCCTCAAATGACCATGTAACCAATATATTTCAAGCTCTTTCCCAACAAAATATTAGTACATAGGGTCACACAGGAAGTGACTTTTCCTTGCCTTGCTCAACTGTTGGAGAGGCCATCAACCAGGGCAATATTGAACAGGTAACAGCCAGCCTAGATCCTAGGACCTCAGATGACTCTTCCCTAAGAAGTTTCTCACTTTGTAGTGCCGAGGGAGAATGGGCTCAGGAGAAATGTGATCCGTTTTAACAATGCTGAGGTTTGAATTTGGAGGCCCCATCATGAACAGAAGGGAAATCTATTTTCCAGTTATCTCATTATATCATGCTCTGTGAAGGGAAGCAGAGGAAGACCACTGCTTCTCCCTCTTCTGAAAAACAGCAAACACTGACTAAGATCCAGGGCGTCAACTATGTGCCCAGGAACCTTTGAGGTAATTTCCTTTTTCTCGGCAATGATCCCCTAGGCTGGAAGAATGTCTTCTTCACAGCCCAGATGTCCAAAGTTCACCTCAGTTTCTGAGCTGTCTGCTCCGGTCACGTAATGAATGAAGAAAAGACATAGGCAAAAGGAAAACAGTGTTACTTACTGGTTGGTCTGTGTGGCCTGAGGACAGCATTTTTAACTCCCTTACTCATCACATCTAAACCCATGCTGAGTTCTGCCAACTTCAGTCTGGAAATATTTCTTGAGTTCATCCACCTCTTTCTAACCATAGTTCAGACCCTTATCACCTCTTGCCTAGACTACTACAATTGCATCCTAACTGGTCTCCACGTTTTCACTCTTGTTCTCTTCAAATTCACCTTCCACCTTTGTGCTAAAGGGATCTGTATAAAATGAAAAGTTGTACGTATGACTCTTCTGTTTAAAATCCTTCAAAAGGTCCTCATTACCTGCAGGAGAGAGTCCAACCTATGAACTATGCTTACCTTGCCAGTCCTGTCTTTTACAACTCAGGTCCAGCAAATTCAGGTAGGTGCAATTCCCAACACCTGCCATACTCTTTCTTCCCTCCTCATCTGCTCTGCCTAGACCATTCTTTTTTTTCTCTTTGTCTTTATCTTCCCCACAGTCGCCTACCTCACCCCTACCCCAACACACATTCTCCTACCTCCCCCGCACCCCCTAACACAAAGACTCATCTTAGCTAGGATAACTTTTACTTCATGAAAACCTGTTGAATCAATGTGTGCATAATCCTTTTAAGACTCAGGTCAGCAGTCACCTCCTCCAGAAATCCTTAGTTGGTTCCCCAGTTGCCCTCACAAACACTTGCAGATCACTCTGCCACTCTTTTTAAAGTTACTGTCTGTTTTTGTATCTTTCTTCTCCCACCAGATTGTGAGCTGCCCAAGGATAGTCACTGAGCCCTGCTTACCTTTGGGAAATCAATTTCTCTCTCCCAGTGCCTCTTGGGACGGTGTCTCACCCTGAGTTATGCAAGAGGCACTAAGCAAACTACTGGAGTGTAGATGCTTGAGCTACTCTGGCCCCCCTCCCTCTCCAGCTTGCTGTGGGTGCTGGGAGAAGGAGGCCACACTGAGCAACCGTCCAGGATTTCTCTTCAGCCTTACTCAGTTTCCTTGCCCATGCTTCCCCTCCCCGCTTTTAAAAAATCCCTGCAAAGGAGTCCTATTCTCATCTTTTTTCTTACATCAGCTCTCAAAGGAAGGTCAGGAAGAATTTGAATGCCCATTAGAACAGAATTCAAGTAATTAATAACAGAAACACACTTCTTGGAGTCCTCAATAGGCAGAAACACAGATACCTAAGCTGAAAAGGAACGCAGATGTTGGCATTTCTTGCTGGGGTTGGCTCTTCCAATCAGAACCGGCCCAGTGATTCTTGCTCAGTAAGCACAGAAAAAGGCCAAGCAAGATACAACAAAACAGAAAATGAGTTGGATTTTCCTATCAAGACAGGCTGAACTTTTTGAGTCTTTACGTGTTTACTTTTCAGTGCTTTTAGAGAGTATTTGTTATAATGAATAATAAATGAAGCTAAAGTTGTTGTTGAGACAGATTTTGAATGAGGACTTAATGAGATGCTAGGCAGAGCTAGCTGCTGCTAAGAATGGTACAGTCTGATCACCATCTTTCACTTATTATTTAATGAGATGCTATTGTTTGCACAGTATCATGCAAAGAAGCATAACCCCTTTTCCTTGCTCAAAAGGGACTTGGGAACTAGGGGTGTACAGGAAATACACACAAATCAAAAGTTAAACAAATGGAAGCCTATGAAGCAAGAGGTGTTCAAAATGTAGAACAGAGAGTAATCATTTTGAGACCTGAGAAGGGAGAGACATTGTAGGCCGTGGAGTCGGTGAACAAAGTACAGAGAGATGAGGACTCACAGTGTGGCCCTAAATGATCTGGCTAATGGGGAGGGTTTTGGTTCGAGGAAATGAGATTGGAAATGCTAGTGGAAGCCTATGAATTGAGGATTAAAAGTGAGTTTCAACTGTTAAGCCACTGCTTCGCAAACTTGACTGCAAATTAGAATCTCTGAGAAACTTTAAAAATATTGACGTCTGGGTCCTACACCCAAAGATTCTGATTTCATTGGCCTGGGAATCAAGGGTTTTTAAAGTTTCCAGATGACTTTAATATGCTGTCAGCTTGAGAACTCTGTTAGGCTGTAGTGGTTTTCAACCCTGACTGAATATTAGAATCAACCAGGGGAATTGTTAAACCAATGGCAAACGCGACATATAAAATAGGAGAAAATATTTGCAAATCACATATCTTGATAAGGAACTTGTATCACAAATATGTAAAGAACTCTGATAACTCAACACTAACAAGACAACCCAGGTAAGTGGGCAAATGATCTAAATAGACATTTCTCTAAAAAGGGTATACAAATATCTAATAAGTACATGAAAAAAATGCTCAAATCATTAGGGAAATGCAAATCAAACCACAATGAGATACCACTTCATAACTCTAGGGTGGCTATAATAAAAAAGATGGACAACAACAAGTGTTGGCAAGGATGTGGAGAAATTGGAACCCTTATACGCTGCTGGTGGGGCTGTAAAATGGTGCAGTTGTTTTAGGAAGCAGTTTGGCAGTTCCTTAACAAGTTAAATACAAAGTTACCATAATGACCCAGCAATGCCACTCCAGGTGTACACCCAAGAGAATTGAGAACATTCGTCCACACAAAAACTTGTACATGAATATTCATAGCAGCATTATTCACAATAGCCAACAAGTGAAAGCAACTAATGAATGAAGAAACAAAATGTGGTATATCCATACAATGGGATATTATTTGGCCATGAAAAGGAATGAAGTTCTGATACATTTACAACATAGATGAACCTTGACAACATTCTGCTAAGTGAAAGAAGCTAGATACAAAAGGCAACAAAAAACTAAAAATAGAACTACCATACGACCCAGCAATCCACTACTGGGCATATACACTGAGAAAACCATAATTCTAAAAGAGTCATGTACCACAATGTTCATTGCAGCTCTATTTACAATAGCCAGGACATGGAAGCAGCCTAAGTGTCCACCGACAGATGAATGGATAAAGAAGATGTGGCACATATATACAATGGAATATTACTCAGCCATAAAAAGAAATGAAATTGAGTTATTTGTAGTGAGGTGGGTGGACCTAAAGTCTGTCATATAGAGTGAAGTAAGTTAGAAAGAGAAAAACAAATACCGTATGCTAATGCATATATATGGAATCTTAAAGAAAAAAAAATGGTCATGAAGAACCTAGGGGCAGGACGGGAATAAAGACGCAGACCTACTAGAGAAAGGACTTGAGGACACGGGGAGGGGTAAGGGTAAGCTGGGACAAAGTGAGAGAGTGGCATGTACATATATACACTACCAAATGTAAAACCGATATCTAGTGGGAAGCAGCCGCATAGCACAGGGAGATCAGCTTGGTGCTTTGTGACCACCTAGAAGGTTGGGATAGGAAGGGTGGGAGGGAGGGAGATGCAAGAGGGAGGGGATATGGGGATATATGTATATGTATAGCTGATTCACTTTGTTATAAAGCAGAAATTAGCACACCATTGTAAAGCAATTATACTCCAATGAAGATGTTAAAAAAAAAAGGCAACATATTGATGATCCCGTTTATATGAAATGTCCAGAATAGGCAAATCCACAGAGGTAGAAAATAGATTCATGATTGCCAGGGGCTGGAGAAAAGGAGGAATGGGGAGGGGCTGCTAATGGGTATGGGATTTCTTTTGGCGGGTAATGAAATATTCTGGAATCAGAGAGTGGTGATCCATTCACAGCTTTGTGAATGTAATAAAAAGCCACTGAACTTTTTTTTTGTGGCCTCTCCCGTTGCGGAGCGCAGGCTCAGCGGCCATGGCTCACGGGCCCAGCTGCTCCGCGGCATGTGAGATCTTCCCGGACCCGGGCACGAACCCGTGTCCCCTGCATCGGCAGGCGGACTCTCAACCACTGCACCACCAGGGAAGCCCAAGCCACTGAACTTTTAAAGTTTACTTTAAAAGGGTGAACTTTAAAAAAAGGGTGAGCTTTATGGTACATGAATTATATCTTAATAAATTGTTATAAAAAAATGAAAAGAATGGATCCCTCTCTCCACCAGCATAGACCAGTTAGATCAGAATTTTTGGGAATGGGACCCAGGCACAGGTTCTTGATGTACAGCTAGCATTGAGAACTATGTAAAAGATGAAAAGCTATTAGTGATTTAGTTCTATGCAGCTCCGTTTTCTCCACAGCAAAAACAAAAGACTTGAGTACATGGATTCAAACCCAGGTTAAATTGTAAATTTCATTTTAATAGATGATTTGACCCTTTAGTATGGGTATGGGGGATATTGCTTCAAATAACCCTTAAAAAAAAATGTGAACAGGCAGACAATTGTTAGTATACCTAAAAACAATAGCAAAAATGTTTTTTGTTTGTATTGAATTTTTAATCAAAGTGATTTATTGTTTTAAAGAAATTTTGGAGAGTGTTGGTTGCAAAGTCGATTCTCAGTGCTTGAGTGGCCCATTGCTCAGGTGGTTGTAGTTTACTTGGGTTTCAGTCCTTGCTTTGCTCACCATCTGCTCAGTGACATTAGACAGATCATCCAATGTTTGTAGGCCTCACACAGTCACTACAAGAAAAGGGAATATATTGTCATGTGCTAGGGAATGGGGAATAGTGGGGAAAAACAGGATAGAATAGATATGTTCTCTTCCATCATGCAGATTTCAGGTTCTTTGCTTTAAAAGTGAAGAGATTGAACTAGGTTGTCTCCAGATTTTTTGATCGTTTACTAGGATAGCATAAAGGTAGAAGATGGGCTAGAGAAAGAACTCTTGTGGACCTCTTGGGCCTCTTCCATCTTCTGTGATTTAAAGAAACAAATATGCAAACTTCCTGACAAGGCTGTTTTCAGAATTTGCTATGGAGGATAAATTAAATTCTTTGGATTACATTTTTCTTACCTCTTTATCCTACTCTTGGAACAGCCAATAAAAAAAGTCAAAATGTTTCAAAACATTTAAATTCCTTCACAAAAGGCTGAATCACAACTTAAAATACAAATCTATTTGTTTATGTCAGGTGTTAAAAGCCATTTCCAAGTAAAACACTCAATTAGAAAATTAATTGAGCATGATTAACATGTTAGGAACCTCAGCACAGATTCAAAAATTCCAAATGCATAGCTGTGATGTTCAATGCCAACAGAAGGCCACGTTCTGCCTTCCAAGTGAAAACATGCTCCACTGTTCCATTCAAAGGAGGATGAAAATAATATCAAAATGTAAACTCTCAGGATAACTATCTTCCAAAGAGCTCCTGCGTCTTCATCTGCCAAGAGAAATCCTTTGCTGGAGATCTGTTTATTTTGTTAACTAATATATCTTGACTTCAGAAAAAAAGTCCTTATATTCTTGTTCTAAGCAAATGATTTTTTCCCCATCCAGAAAACAAGATTTTGGTGAATCAGTCGCCCATGCTTGTGGTAAACAACAATGAGGTCAACCTCAGCTGCAAGTATACCTACAACCTCTTCTCGAAGGAGTTCCGGGCATCCCTTTATAAGGGAGTAGATAGTGCTGTGGAGGTCTGTGCTGTGAATGGAAATCACTCCAAGTCACTTCAGTCTACAAACAAGGAATTCAACTGCACTGTGAACTTGGGCAACGAAACAGTGACATTCTACCTCCAGGATTTATACGTTAACCAAACGGATATTTATTTCTGCAAAATCGAGGTTCTGTATCCTCCTCCTTACATAGACAATGAGAAGAGTAATGGGACCATTATCCATGTGAAAGGTAACGCACGGGTCGACCAGTGTCCACTCTCAAGTAGTGGTTTTCAACTGCAGTCTTGAAAACTAGGTCATGATCAGTGGTGGGGTTGGCTAACTCCCAAAGAGGACAGACCAACGAGGAAGTCTACACCTCTTAAGCCAGTGATATTTTGCATATTTTGATTCCTCTCACATTCTCCTCTAAGAAGAAGGAAGGAAATGTACCCAAGTGCCATTCCCATATCATTTAATCTAATCTATTCTATTTTTCAGAGAAACATCTTTGTCCAGCTCCCCGGTCTCCTGAGTCCTCTAAGCCATTTTGGGCACTTGTGGTGGTAAACGGAGTCCTAGCTTTCTATAGCTTGCTAGCAACAGTGGCTCTTTCTAACTGCTGGGTAAGAGAAACAGCATTGTTTTCATGTAACTTTTCTACTGCATATGCAGTTGGACATATTCAAGAATTTTGCCTATGTGGCTTATTTTCTGTTGAACATGTGATTATTTTCTTTTTCCCTGCTAGGTTTCAGTAGGTCCTCTTTTAGCCTATCCAACTTTATCTGAGATAAAAATCTGATGTGAGTTTATGTTCAGAAGACACTGATTAGGTGGCCAAGCAGAGTAAGAAGCTAAACAGGTAAATAAGTGTGGGAGATAAATTAGGGTAGAAAATTACCTTTCTTCTCCCCACTTTGCAATGTCATTATGACATATAAAATAGCTCTAATATATACATATGTATAAAAATCTAAGCGACTTGGGAATCTAAGAAACTGAAGCCAATGAATAACTTTGGTTCGGGGTCAAAAATCATGAGAAATTTGTCTACTGAAATTATGCATTCAAACCTAGCAAGGAAACTAGGTCTGTTTATCTGAGTCATATTTTTATCTCCTCTGAAGCAGTTGAATTTTGTGAGGCCAAGTATGGTGCTGTCATTATGAAACTATAACGGGAGTTAGACTTTTCTGAGCTCTTGCCACTGAATTGGAGTTTACGAACTTTTGCAAATGTTCATGCAATAAACTTGGTGTGTTTTTCTCTACCTTCTTCAACGTTGAAGTTTTGGCCTAGATTTGAATGCGTATTGATAACCATATCTACTGCGAGGCAGGGACCTCCTTATTTTCTCTCCTTTCTCTTACTCAGGAACTTCCAGTTCTTACGTACACAGTGTGGCACTGATTCCATATTGTCTTTGAATTTTTTTCTAGAAGTTAGATTCATGTATGAATCATTTCCTCAACAGGGTATGTATGCTTCTCAAGGATAGGGGACTGTTTCTCTTGACATTCACCATCCATCTGGTATTAAGTACATTTAGCTTAGTGCTTAAAGAATGCTTATGAACTGATGAATTGATAACCCCCATAGAGGCCAAACTAAGGACTTAAATGAGTATGCCTGAAGTATCATACTTATCTTTAAGGCATATTCCATACATCTAACTAATTCATACATGGATCAGTGATTTCTGGAAGCCATGCCATGTTGAAGCCATCCTATTTACTATAGCCTTGGTGCTGGGCAGGGTCGGGGTGGAGGAGGAAGGAAGCCCTGGGTTCACAGTCATGCCAAGGATAGATTCAGCCTGGGATCCTTTTAAACTCTTCTCAGCCTATTGCCAAAGTTTGCCTCTCCCTTGTTCCCCAAATGCTACTCCCATTTTGGGAGACTAGGGGGCAGATAGATGCTTGTCAGGCTTCCTGTTGCCTAATCTGTACCTCCAACAAAATCTGTAACCACCAAAGTGGCTGCTTGTTCCTGAAAATCCTTTATATCAGATCATGAGAATTTGCCTATCTTGCCTTCTTCAAGTTGCCCAACCCTGATGGGGGCTTTTTATGTATTGAAATATTGCCTAAGTTCTTCCTCTGATGTCAGTTGAGTCTGGATCTTGGTGTCTTCATCCTAGTTACCTTTCATCTTTGAACCTCTGTGGAGTTTGCCAATAACATTAGAATTTAGGCTCCGGACGCGCAGGCTCAGCGGCCATGGCTCACGGGCCCAGTTGCTCCGCGGCATGTGGGATCTTCCCGGACCGGGGCATGAACCCGCGTCCCCTGCATCGGCAGGCAGACTCTCAACCACTACGCCACCAGGGAAGCCCTCAGGTCTTGTTTTTATCTTGATCCCCTTGGAATATCAACTTCTTAATCTAAAAGCCAGGAGCAGTGCCTTTTGGGGTACATTTCCAGGACAGGTGCTCCCCTGTAGTATGCTGACCTAAGTCAATGTACTTTACCAGCTTTGTAAGAAGTAGTTTTGGAAAACTGTTTTAACTTTCAGTGGCCAGAAGGATACTGCTCGCCATTTAAAACTTATTGTCAATATACACTAGAATATCAGTTACTATAAGCAGGGACTAATTTGCTAAGTGACTCGAGCTACCCAAAGGGACAAGAGTAGCTTCTATTTTCAATGAGTTAAAAAAGTTTACTTTTAAATTGGAAACATCGTAAATGCAATATGTTTTTCTTTGGCAGCACTACTAATTCCTAGTGAGGTTCATCTTCCTTTGTCTTGAGAAAACTTATTTTGGTCTTATTCTGTCTCATGAGCTCCCTGAAAATTGGGAAGTCCCAGTGCTTGGCATACCTTATCTTCTTCTGTGGCCTCTTGTGGTTAATTAGGTTACCCAATAAGAAGTACCCTTTATCTGCATCTCAAACATAGGTCTTTGTACTCTCTGACCAAATGGGTGTGAAATAAATATATATGTATATTTCATAGACTAACAGAGCATTTTTACCCAGGGCTCATCTTTTCTGGATACTGTTTAAGCAACTCGCTGAGATAGGCAGCCAGGTCATCAGGGATCCATCCCTAGAGTTTAGCCATTTCCAGGGTACTTTTCTGGGATCCTATTTTTGGCTGGTCTGCATTGTGCCTTGGTGTAAGATGCTGTTTTCTGGAACTTCCTGAGGGTCTGTGATGTACTGCCGTAGGCAGTTCTAGGCTGAGTGGGTTTCTGGGAACAGCTGCAGATTCCATCTCAGTTCTTGACCTGTAGATGACATTTGAATGAGAGCTCCCCTCTGCCAGGCCGCCACAGACCAGCACCTGTCACTCTCACTCAATCCTCAGTTCACTCCGTTGAGATGGTAAACCCATCCTCCTTCTTAGTCTAAAGGAGCCTTTAAAAAACACAGTTTTCTCCACTATAAATCACACTGTGGGCAATGTAGATAGAGTGTGTACAGGTAGTATCTGCCTTTAAATCCAGTGGGTTCTTGAAGACCATGTCCTTTAAATGAATTGCCCTGTGTATGCCTGTGTCTTTCCGCTGCTTCCGAGAAACAAGTTGGTAAGGATGGGAGTAGAAGGAAGAGAAAGGGAGGAGTGGTCCTGAAATCACACATCTTTAGCAGACAGTGAATGTTGAAGGGCTAAATGACTTAGTCACAGAGACATGTAAGGTGAGTACTCTGCACACGTATATGCATATGCTAGATGAACATGGACACTGTGGGTTCTGTATACTGTTCCCAGCATGTCTCATTTCCATCCCACCGTTGTGTTTACAGTTAGGGTGAAAATGACTAAATCTGCTATCTGATAACAGCATGAGGGTAAGCATGGGAGCGGATTGCAACAGATCTTTCATAAGTTTGGTGCAACCCAGAGAACCTCAGAGCCAAGGCATCTTCATTATGGGGGCCCCTCTAACTAGCTATAGTTTAATTTGAGTGTCCAGAAGCAAAGTCTGTCTCTTAGGAGTCTGGCAAGGGAAGTCGTCAGAGTTAGAGTAGGTACTCTAATGCCTCCCAGGATATCAGCAGCAGCCTTCCACATTTATGTGGGGGGCAGACAATTCCTTGCCTTACTCCTGCCCTGCCATAACCCTGTGCCCAAGAGGACTCTAGTCCTTTATTTATAGAAAGGATGTAGAACCAAGATGTTTGAAGGGCAACTTCCCTCACCCCCTTGGTTTCCATAGCTACCTCTCCCTGAATGCATCCCCCAATTATGTCTGTTTAATGATGTCCTCTTCTTACTTTCAGCTAGATAACCTCATCCATCATCTCAAATCCCAAATGACCGAAGCTGAATTGATAGTCTCTTTCAAATCCACTTTTCCTATCATCTTGCCTTATACTTATGGATGGACCATCAACCTCCTGCTCACCCAGGCTCAAATCATCAGTCATCTTTGAGTATGAGCAAGAAGGAGGACTCAGGCAGTCTAAGAATATTCATTCTCACTTGGTGATATAGCTTGTATCCATTGCTTCATTTTCATTCCTTTCTTTTTCATGATCAGACTCTTCAGATCAGGATTTCTTGGCACTACTGACATTTGAGCTGGATAATACTTTGTTGTCAGGGGCTGCCCTGTGCATTGTAGGATGTTTAGCAGCATCTCTGGCCTCTGCCCACTAGACGCCAGTAGCATTCATCCCAGTGTGACAACCCAAAATGTCTTCAGATGTTGTAAAATGTCCTCTGGGACAGAGGATAAGGGAGTTGGAGGTGTCAAGGATGAGGCTTAGGAGGTCTGGTATGGGCAACTGTGTATATGGTAGCGTCACTCACTGGGACGAGAAACACTGGAAAAGACCAGGTTTTAGGGGAAGATCTTGAGTTTCTTTTTGGACATGTTGAGTTTCAAGTACCTTTGAGGTCTAGTCCAGAGATATAAATTTGGGTGAATAGGTGGCAATTGAAACTGTGAATGTGGACGAGGTTGCCTAGGGAGAGAGGATGGCACGAGTAGAGGAGAAGGCTTAGGACCAAACCATGAGGAACTCTAACGCTGAATGGCTAGTTAGAGAAGAAAGAGCTTGCAGAGGAGGCAAGGAGGGAGTGGCCCCAGAGCGGCAGGATGAGAACTGGGGTGGTAGCACCTCACGGAAGGCAAAGCAGAAGCATGTCAGAAGGGAACGGATAATCTAGAATGCTGCTGAGAGCTCAAAAGATGAGGCCTGAAGACATGTTAGTTTTATTTAGTGATATGGAGGTCCATTTTTTACCAACCTTTAACACTTACTCCTGCCCCTTTGATAAGGAAGGTGGGAAGGGCTCAGGTAGGAGTGCATGGAAATAAGGCCAGTCTTTGGCTTATTTATTCTGGTGCTCATGACATTCATGTCCAACGTATCAATATTTACTTATGCATCAGGCCAGGCCTATGTGCCAAGAAATAGACTTTTTTTTTTCATTCTGGAGAATTCTGAATCCAGAAATCTGGATGGCTTTCTACTTTTAGAATTTTTATGGAACTTTTATCAAACATGTAAATTTTACCATCACACTGATTGAGAAAATATGTTCCTAACCTTCAGTCAAAACTTTGCTAAGATTTGTGGTGAGTATAACTCTAATTCTAGGGTTAGGATCACCCCTCATTCCTGGTAGAAATTCATCCAGAGGGAGCTGTGTCTCAGGGATGGAGATGAATGACGCTATTGTCTTTATTTATGGAAATATACATACATATAAAGGAATAGGACTGTAACTAGTTGTCTAGAACTGTAACATCCAATTAATTTGGACTCCACTGCTATGAAATTGTGACTATTCCAGACTCTGGAGGGCTAAAGGTCCTCTTTGGTTAATCGTGTAAAAAAATGGCTTCTTGAGGAAATGACTAATACAAGAAGATTGCATTGGGGATGCTTAACCTTTTCAAAGGAGGAAGGGCCTTCGAGAATATTCACATATCAGAGTTGGATATGTTAATTAGATATGCTTTTGGAATTCAGTTCAAATGGCTGCATTGAGAGTAACAGGAGTGCATTTCTCTAAAATACTTTCTTTGATTCAGATTTTTCAGGTTAATTTGGAAGAGTCCAAAGTAGTTGGGTTTGATTGGTCATTATGCAAGTCCAAGGTGCTCAATGAATTCTGGTTTGTTCAGCTTCCTTTGACTGTGTTCTGAAGAGTTGCCCCCAAATCTTAGCACTCCTCCCAGATATCTCCCTCTGTGTCCCTGGCCCCCTTCACAGTGACATTTCTCTTTTCTGCAGATGAAGAGTAAGAGAAACAGGATGCTTCAGAGCGACTACATGAACATGACACCTCGCAGGCCGGGGCCCACCCGAAAGCACTACCAGCCCTATGCGCCAGCACGGGACTTTGCAGCCTACCGTTCCTGACACGGACGCCTATCCAGATGCAAGCCGGCTGGCCCCTCTTCACCTGCTCAACACCATTGCTCTGGATAGGAAAGGACTGCCTCGTCTTCAGCCAGCCACCTTGGCCTCCTGTTAGGCCACCAATGCTAATTTTTCTTGAACAAATAGGCCGAATAACATCATTTTGAGACTCTGAAATGAAGTTAAAGAATATTACTGTGGCAGACTCGTGTAGTGCCATGGCCCAAATTCAAACTCACCATGTATTTATTGACTTGATTGAGAGGTTAAGGTAGAAAACTGAAAGTGAGCGGATTCTGTTAGCCCTGACATCTGCTTCCAGTTCCACTCCTTTCTAATTCACCTGCATATTGCGGTCAAGTGAAGTGTGATATCGAAAGACTTTTTAGGTGGAGAAGAAAAGGTTAGGAAATCATTCCCTTTGATTAAATGGGGGTTTTGGGTGGAGATAAGTTGGAATGGGGGAGGGAGACATAAACATTTAAAAAACCCTTAAAACACTGTCTCTCACTCATGAAATGAGTCACTTAGTTCCTATTTAATGCTGTTTTATTTTAGTTTGTAAAGATGTAGACATTCTTTTTGATGAATTCTGGTCCTATTAGTCATTTTGACCAATGGAATCCCTTCAGAGCAATGGGAGGTAAACCAACTTGCTTTCCTTACTCCCTGTGATGGGAATTCAAGGTAATCTTCACAATATGATTTCAAAAGAATAAAGTAGTCCTCCCACACCAAGGAAGAATGTGTCAGGAAATAAGGTCACTTGATGTCAAAATTATTTGAATACTATGAAGGGTTATTTGTTTAGTAGCTCATTTCAGTCGAATCATACAGGGGCCTTTTCTGTTCCATGTATTTTAGGTTTGCTCAGTTAGTTTCTTTATTGTCTGCATGGAGAGCTACAGCGGGATGCTGAGAGTGCATCTCCTGGAGAAGTGACGATACTGTGAAAAAGGGATATTGGCATCCATTAGAGTATGAGGGATGGGTCTCGAGAAACTTCTGAAGGGAACAACACAATTCTTGCCACATGCCGCAGGGGTGGCTGGCATCTGGTAGGAGTTTTCTAGAAGACAGAAGGCAGAAGGAGAAATGGTGAGAGCTTCTTTCTGGGACTTTCTGTGCTTTAGGGCTCAGAGCTCCAGAACTCTGTGGTTCAGTTGCCTGTTTACCCTGGAGGTCCATCGACATGGAAAAGTGTTTGATGCTTTTGAGATAGCATCAAAGTTCTCAAGATACCAGGCAAGGCCAGACCCTGGAAACACCATGAATATTTTTCTGGCTCCAGTTTGGGTCAACTGGAGTATGTCTGGGGACCTTGAAGAATGGTTTTACTGCTGCCCTTATAATTTGTTCAGTGCTTTGATTCATTCAGATGTTGGAGAAGTCTAGGTTTTAGAGGCAGATAGGCCTGGCTCAAGTACTATTGCTAGTTGGCCTCAGACGAGTCACTGCCTTTCTAAGACTCTGATTCTTCAACTATAAAATGAAGATAGTGATCACAAATGTCTGTTCCTATACTATCGTTTCCATGAGGGCATGTCTCAAGTTTGTCTTTTTTTTTTCTGCTTGGCCCTGGCACATAGTACCATGCCTGACATATGTTAGCTATTATTATTATTGTCATATAGATAAACTATGTATAAAAATTAAACTGGGCAATGACCTGAGAAGGAAGAGACTATTATAACACAAATTTAAATTCACTACCCAGGGATGAGGTGCTACAAAATTTGAAAGCCTCTAAACTCCCTCCCATTTCCTGTTTCAAAATATTTTAGCTTGCAGTAAGATGTACAGCATTCTGCCTCTCACTTTTATGTATATAAAGAGGTCTTCTCTAATTTTTTTTTTTTTGTAACATGGGGAGGAGTAGAAATCTTATAATTCCATTCAGAGGATATTGTACTTTGGTTGATTTTTAAATGGGCTTCCATTCCATGAATTAAATTATTTCAAAGAAGGTCGAACTTAGCAGTCCTTGGGTGATGAAAACTGTTGAATTTATACTGACACATGTGCCAAATTGCCAGCCTCTTGGCATACAGAGTTCCTTAATCCAAGTTATCAGATTGAATTTGAAAAGGACAGAGCTGGAGAAATTTTAGAAAGGGCAATGACAAAAAATAAATTAAAAAATGGAAAGATTTGCTCTTTGGTAATAAATGGTTTTATTTTCTGATGGGAAAAATAGGTTTACTGAAGATGAATCATACTTTAGATTTTTCTTACTCACTCTGAACAGAACCAAAGTAGAAATGTTAACAGGGAAGTCCGTTTTCACTATTACTGTGAACCAAGAAATGGTTTAAGAACAGTGGTTGAAGCAATGCTGGTACAGTTTCAGATATGGCAATTACGAAGAAAACAATGCCATTTGCTGCTATTATTGTAAGAGTCTTATAATTAATAGTGGTTCTATAATTTTTGATTGTGAGCTCACTTATTTGGGGATGAGCATACCAATTTAAAGAGACCAAGTGGGCTTCTCTGGTGGCGCAGTGGTTGAGAGTCCGCCTGCCGATGCAGGGGACGCAGGTTCGTGCCCCGGTCCGGGAGGATCCCACATGCCGCTGAGCGGCTGGGCCCGTGAGCCATGGCTGCTGGGCCTGCGCGTCCGGAGCCTGTGCTCTGCAACGGGAGAGGCCACAATGGTGAGAGGCCCGCATACTGCAAACGAACAAACAAACAAACAAAAATAAATAAATAAAGAGACGAAGTATACATTATGTTCTGTGTTCAGTGATAAAATTGCTGAACTACCATGTGCCTGTTTTAAATCTGTGCTTTAATACTGTTTTTCAGAGCAGGTATGCTTCACTTTTGGTGATGAATCTGGAGAAAACCTGTTATTTAAAAAAGGTATGAGATAAACCCTTTTTATAAATCTCTAGTTTAGCCTTGAAAAAAAAATCCAGACTTTTAAATATTAGTTTCATTTCAAAGCAAAGTACACTTCTGGTTTGTTTGCTTGGCTTAAGTCACAACTTCTCATCAGACCAATGGATTATATCTCTGAGATGTCAGGCTGGGCTTACCTGTGCATTCTGTGTGATGTAAATGTTCTATCAGAGAGATCAAACTTCAGCCTTAACTCCATCAATCCCTCAGGTTAACTAACTGAGCCACTAGTTCTCATGGCTAATTTAATGGGGATGTTGGTGGTTAAATGGATATCACATCCCTCATCCCGGCCTTTTGTACTGCTGCACAGGAGCAACAGCAGGCCTGGGGATTGATCACAAAGTGTTAAATTTAACTACATGCTGGAGGTTGGAGATGGTGGCAGTGATGAACCTAGAACCAAAATCATCACTGCTATAGACCTGTTACTGCCCAGGTTTTGGTATCTGCAAGGGCTCTTGAGGCTGAGGAAATCTCTTTCTTATAAGTATATACATACTTTCTGATATATTCCTCCTCAAATATCACAGCCATGTTCCAACCTCAGGGCCTTTACACATACTGTTTCCACTGTCTGGAATGCTTTTCCCCAGATATCTACCTGGCTTGCTCCTTCATTTCCTTCACGTCCCTGCTCAAGTGTCACCTTCTACCCTAGTAAAATCTCCCCAAGCCCCATCTACTTTCCTTGCTTGTTTGTTTTTCCATAGCATTTCACCATTTCTTATACCTGACTTTTAAACTTATTTGTTCACTGTCTAATTCCCCAAACTAGAATGCAAGCTCCAGGAGGGATTGAACTTTGCTTTGTTTATTGCCATATCTCCAGTGCCCAGAACAGTGCCTGACAGGTAACAAATATTTATCGACTGAATGAGTGAATTTCACATGCCTTTATGAATTAATTGTCAGTCTAAATGTACTAATCAGACTCTGAGAAGGAGAGAGTCAGTTCTGTTTTCCACTTTCCTATTAATAAGCTCAAAAATCCATTTTATTAGTGAGACAGGATGTAAAACATACACACAGCTAAGCCTGGTGAAAGAAAACCTGGTAGCTATAAGTTCATTTACATTTTAGAAATGTTTGTGCAGTGACGAAAACCAATACTGTTAGAGTCATCTTAAAAAGTCATGCTAAATAAGCCACAGTTGAAATTAAGTTGATTTCCCATTGAAGTCCCCAACTTCCCTCTTAATGGAGTATTGACTATGTTTTAAACATGCCTTTAGTCTAAGACTTCTGAAAATGTTGCCTTTGTTGTTAAAATCCCATCCGACTACTAAACTGCTGCTCTTTCTTTTTATTTTTTCTCCCTTGGCCCCCAACAAATTCTATAAATGCTTTGCCTGGCTGTGATTCATAAAGAGCTCAAGGATGGGAATGCTGGGGACAGACAATTTCAGATTCTTCACCTGTCAAGCTCTTGTCATAACTGAACATGCTAATGGCTTGCAATAGTTTTAAAATAAAAGAACAACGACAAACAAAATTGTGGCATTTGGAGCAAGTTGACAATTCAAATCAGACATATCAATCATCACACTCACACACACACATACACACACACA
This sequence comes from Aethalodelphis obliquidens, assembly GCF_003676395.1. Lineage (NCBI taxonomy): Eukaryota > Metazoa > Chordata > Mammalia > Artiodactyla > Delphinidae > Aethalodelphis > Aethalodelphis obliquidens. Next base: position 31,837,558 of record NW_020837946.1, on the reverse strand, counting down.
CACACACATATACACACACACACACACACACACACACACACACACACACACTGCTATCCTCTTGTGGGTAGGGAAAGGCCCTTGAACAAGAGACACAAGAGCTGGTCTGATATTTCATGTAATAACTCCTATTACTTCATTGCAAATTGTGCTTTGAGTGTGGCCTGACGTCACATAGGTGTGTTATGAGTTCATCTCCAAACGGACTATTTTCTTCGTTGAAATGGAGCTCATTAAACTTAATAAAGATAACCAAAACCTGTTACTCCAAGAAAGACTTAGCTCATGAGTTTGATTGGACAAACCAAATCAACTGGAGAAGGATAAGTTGGTAAAAACTCCGGCACTAAATGTATCGGCTCAATAAGCACTCCTTTACTGGGCTAATATAAATAGTGTAACCTAGTTCTGTGAGAAGGTTCTAGCACCTTGAAACTCAAGTGCAAAATGAAATAAAATGCAAACTTCATGACTTCACCTAACAGACCTCCCACCACGTTCTAACTTCATAACTAGGTGAAGAGTGTAGTTTGCTGCAGCCCAGAATTCACTTTTTTTAATCCAGTCTGATAAAAGAGATTGATTCCTTTTAAAGCAGTACACTTTCTCCTCTCTCCCTTTGTCTGGAACAGAGATAATGGATGAGTGAGAAAAATCAAAGAAAATTCTGGATCCATCATAATGGGGGCCCTGACCACTGCCCTAAGCAGCAGCAAATGGGATGGTCTGGGAGCCACACCAGAAACCTGTTTGTTACCTTATCTGCATCTCCTTAGCTGAGGCACTAACTCTTGGCTTTTCAATAGTGGTGCTCAGAAGAAGTTTGGTTCTTCTGGAATGAATCTGATTGGGTGGACCTCCCAACTTTCTCTGATTTGGCATCCCAAAGGAATGAGTGCTTTCCGCTTGAAGATTCCCAGGCTCTCAGCACTTAGAGACCCAGGCCACTGTCCAGGGAAGAATGGAGCATGCTTCCTCAGTGTGCCTTTCGTTCTTTTCAGGGTATGGACACTGGGTTCCACGCTTGAAAAACATTAAGGATTAAATATGGATGATCCAAGGATATTTCATCTGTTCTGAGCTGACCTCGTTATTGAGGCCACTCTAAAGGCCAGAATGTGGACTTCCCAAGCCCATTTCCTTATCTTATTTGCCTGTGTAAACTCGGTGAAAAGTTTTGGAATGCTGGGAATTCTAGGGGACAAAAAGTCACAGAAAGGTGAATTTATCTTCGAGTAGGGGTGGATCGGGTTCTACTTACACTTCAACTGGCAGAGCTATCTCAGTGACAGGTTGAAATTCTCCTCTGGCTCCAAAGAACAAATTGTGAGAGCTGGGTGGAAATGTCAGTTGAGACAGAAGAGCAGCAAACAGCTTTGTTTTCCTATAGTTGTGGTTTTGCTTGGTGATGATGACACACGACGATGAAAATGTGCAGCATGAACTCCATTTGTTATCTGAGTGAGCATCTCTGCCAACACTGAAGGATATGTGTGGGTGTCACCTGCAAGCACACACACACACACAGAGAGAGAGAGAGAGAGAGAGGCCCTGGTTCGGAAAAAAGAGCGAGTTAATCAAAGATCAACAGTGACAAGTGGTGCTGTTTATTTCATGAGGTTCAGATTTGATTTCCTTCCCCTCATTAATCTCCAAGTCTGAAGTTAGTCTCTGGACTAAAGAGACGAGTGTCTGGTGACTACGGAAGGGAGTGGGACAAGGTGGGCTTGAATGGGCATCATGGCAGTCACCGTAGTTACGTAGTCATTTCTTAGTCTCCTGGGCACACACTTAGCATTTGATATGTTAGCTTCCAAAACGTGCATTTCTATTACCTTTTAAGAATCATGACATATTACATGAGGGTAGACAAGTCGTTGTACTTGGGGTCCCTTTTGCACTCCTAACCCTATGCAACTCTTGCTTCACTTGTTTATGTTTCTTCCTACTCCCTTCCTTTTCATTCACTGAATAACTATTTAATGAGCACCTGCCCAGCTCTAAGAAGTGGCCTAGGATGGAGATGTGGCAGCAAGCAACACGGTGTTATCATCTCCACGCTTACCAAGTGCAGAGTGTAGACGTTGCATGTCCCTTCCTTTTTTTACTACCCTAATCCTCAGGGTAATCACTTAGTCTTAATTATGGGTTCAGACTTGAATGTGGCTATTTGATAGCCTTTGTCTTATTGGTTTGCCTGAAACTTATTTTTTGAGATGTTCTTATCTACCATCTCTAACATGTTTAATGTCTTAGCTTAGGATTGACAAATTTTTTCTGGTAAGGGCCAAATAGTAAATATTTTAGGCTTTGTGACCATACGGTTTCTTGCAGCTACTCAATTCTGCCATTGGAGTGCAAAGGCAGCCACAGACAATATGGAAACAAATGAACGTGTCTGTGTTCCCATCAACCTTTATTTGTGAATATTTGAACTTCATGTAACTTTTACACATCACACAATATTAGTATTCTTTTGACTTTTTTTTCCCAACCACGCACAATGTAAAAACACATTCCTAGCTCATGGGCTGCTCAAAGGCAGACGGTGGGCTGGATTTGGGCTGCAGGCTGCTAGCTTGGGCTTGGACCCAAGCCAGTTTTAGCTACAAGCTTGTCTTTGAGTTCCAGCCACTATTTGCACTGGTAGGGCTGGAAGGAATCAGTTTGGCTGTGTGACTATGTGTGAACTTGGGAGTTGGGTACCTGGCTGCCATTTTATGGGTGACCAAGAGTGACCCCTCTGAAATCCAAACTAAAGCTCAGCATTTCCCAGGGTAATTGGTGAAATCACTTTTACTCAGATAAGAAAGGCATTGACCCTACCCTTACCATTCCTTCACTTCCATTCCCCACTCCTGTCTGCAGCTGCTGGTTACACCCAAGGTACAAATAGTCCTTGGAAGTAGCCCAGCCTATGTGGGCACCCTGCGCCACACACCCATTCACACCATCTGGGCAATTTAAAAATAGGGCCAAATGTAGCATTTAGCCTGATCTGTCCAGCCAAGATGAGGAAATTGCCTCTAAAAGGTCAGATGATTAAGATTATTGTGCCAACAGTTGAAGATACCAGTAATGAAAAAAGATTTTGGTAGAGTGGATTTATCCTGACTTTGTACATGGCATTCAAGTTCTGGGTCTGGGTGAACAACCTCAGAAATTCCAAATTTTTGTCCTCCAGCATGCATGGCCACTGTGTACATTTATGTGTTGTGTACCCTGAGCAAGGGCCCCTAGCCAAGGGGACGAGGGGGCTGAAATCCAGTCAGGATCCCCTTATCAAGCTACTCTCCTGGAAAAGCTATTCCCACCTGGAGAGCGTGCCTTTCTCCAATGCCCACACCTATGGGCTATTGAGGTGCTGACAGAATGCTTACCTTTCTGCTACTTGATTACTGAGCTCTTTATAGAATAAGTTAGATACCCATTTTCAAAACAGAAATTATCCAGGATGAATAATAGTTAAAATAAAATAAAACAAAAACATAGAATCATTCTTAATACCATCACAGTTTCTCTCTGGGTTCCCTTCTTTAGTCTTCTCTTCCCTGCATTTCTGCATATTTTAATTCAGTTAGTTGGTTTTTCCTGACATACATCTGGTGGGGTTGTCTTTTAGGAGTAACGTGAGAAGAAACTTCCTGGTTCAGATCTCCAAGGAAAACAAATAAGTTTTTGTGTCCTGGAGAATACCAGGTTTGGGGTTAGTTCTTAGGATGTCCCTGGAATTTTTCAGTTAATGGCAGAGTCTTCTCTTATTCCCTACTTATCAGTACATGGCGGGGCTAGACTAAATAACCTCAAGTCTAATTCCTATAATAGTTTTCAAATTTGTTATTATAACTCTTCCAGGATAATCTTCCCAAAATAAATGCCATTGTTTTGGGTTTTCTCCCATCATCACATTCCCATATTTTACAGACATAAATATTTTATGTTTGATATTTGTCAATCAGGATTATTGGAATAAATCTACCATTTCCCATAACTCTTTTTTTTGGTTTGTTTTCTTTTTCCTTTTTTTTTTTTTTTGTTTTGGCTGCACAGCACAGCTTGTGGGATCTTAGCGGGGCTCTGGCAGCGAGAGGACCAAGTCCTAACCACTGGACCATTGGGGAATTCCCCTGTAACTCTTAAATTCAATACTTTATCCAAATTGTTTCCATTACTTTCTCTTAAGAAAATTGTATTTGTAAGTTTAGGCTAGAAACCTTGAAAATGTTGTGGAACTTGGGTGAATTTAATTTGAAAGTCATCTTCACATTACAGCATGAGAAACTATTATATCATTTTTAAAGTTTGGCGTTTTCCAAATAATAAATTTAGTGATGACATAAACTTTGCTTTATTGAGTCTTCCATAAGTGAACTATATCTTGAATATGATAGGTACTCTGAACATCTTAACTGAATGAATAAGTGGATGGATGAATATCTGCAAGCTGTTTTGGTCTAACTAAGTACTATAAAAAGACTTGGGAAAAGTGAGGCCTACTGATAAAGATTTACCATTTCCTAAATTGTTGAAACGGATTGTATGAATACACAATTTAAGACATTATTCAGACATTCAGAAGCAAAAGCTGTTTACCCTTCCTTGGCAACGAACAGAACTCTAATTGTGTTCACTTATCTACCCGCCATGTGCTTCTAAGGAGTCCCAGGGAGCAGATAATGGTTGGTTTAAACCAGAAAAGTGGTCCCAGTCTTCTCATTAGTGATTGTTTTAAGTGTGGACATGTTACAAAATTCTGACCAATAGCCCTGACATTTTGTTCTGAGGGGCCTCTGGAGAAGTTTCTCAGTACTCTTAGAAAGAGATCTATGAAAACGAACAGTTTCTTTTCTGCTCCAGAGCATTGTGTTTGCAGGTGGCATCTCGACAGCCATCTTTGGACCATGAGGGGAGTTAGCCTGAGATGAACATGCTGGTGTAGGCAGAGCAGAAAGAGGGAAGGAACCTGGGTCTTGAAGACATTGTTGGGCTGCAGATTGAACTAACACTAAATCTGTTCTTCCTTCAACTTCCTGTCATATGAGACAATGCATAGCTTTATTATTTAAACCATTTTGAGTTGGATGTTCTATTGCATGAAGCTTAAAGCATTCTAACTGGTAACTCCTTCTTCACATTTATTGATGTGTATAAATACTCATGAATTTTATTACTTGAGGATACAAAGAACTTGACTCAATATCTTGTCCTATTGACATGCTCAAATTAGTCTCTGATAACTTGGAATAAATAAGTGCTATAACTATACTTGGAACAGTATCCATAGTTACTGATAACATTGAATCTGGGCCACTGGCTTCTTTGAACACATTGCCTCTTAAGGGTGCTATAGACCATAGAACAGCAGAAAATTCAAGGCCCACGCAAGAGATCATAAAGACTTTACCTTCTTTTCCTTCTGTTACATGAATTAATGAGAAGGAACACCTCCTGGAAGGAGCCTGGGGAACTTATAGTCATATTTTGAATTAAAATATATATGTGAAAAATGGGAACAATGGCTTATTTCCCTGCAGTATAGGATACCACACACCAGTAAAGTCTTTCAATATTCTTCTAGCTGAGTGGTCTCTTTTACCCCTGTGTTCCCAAATGCCACCCTAAACTGCAGGGGCCAATAGGAAAGATAGGTCTTAGTAGGTATAAAATAATAAATATTTCAAAAAATATTAAAATTTAAAATTCAAAATATACTTATAATAAAAAATGTAAATTAAAAAAATCACATTGTTAATTTAGATCAGTGGCTTAAATTTTTTCTTTAAGTAGCAGAACCCTTCCCCATTTTTCTTCTAATGAAATCTTATCAGAAGGTCAAAGTAGGTCTACTGGGCCTGGACCCTTATCCTTTCAGTCTCTCTTAGCTTCTGGTAGTGGTTCCCCAGGCAACACTGATCTTCTTTGGGGTTCCTGTTCAATGAGACAACTTATCTATATTTGTTGTCATTCTTAGTCTCAATTGAGATTGTGCCTTGATCTCAAATGGCCAGAAAATAGTCTCTAGAGAAATTAGTTTCAGGATTATTTATAGGTGAATCTTCTTCACATCTATGCAAACAGATTTGGTTTTTGTTCTAATTTTTTTCTTTCTTTCTTTTTTTTTTGCGGTACGCGGGCCTCTCACTGTTGTGGCCTCTCCCGCTGCGGAGCACAGGTTCCAGATGCACAGGCTCAGTGGCCATGGCTCACGGGCCCAGCCGCTCTGCGGCATGTGGGATCTTCCCGGACCGGGGCACGAAACTGTGTCCCCTGCATCGGCAGGCGGACTCTCAACCACTGCACCACCAGGGAAGCCCTAATTTCTTTATTCTTAATTAAAATGCCACTTTTTTTTTTTTTTTGCATTTTTCCACATGTAGTTTCTCTTCATCTAGAAAAATAATTTACTCTAAAATGAAAATACTTCAAATTTCTTTTAAAAATAAAACATCCACATTTAATCTCTTTATTTTTATAATAAATAATAAACAATAGTTCATACCAAATAACTAATCAGAACAAGTATAGAAATAATTTCATTTTCTAACAAAGACCACAATTTGCTCTTTATTTGAGGATTTTCTGTTGTTTCACATAATTATTCTAATGTATCATCTATTTTAGACTTAGTTAAGTCTAATTGCTTTAGTGTAATAGTATTTAGTGGGCATTCTTATCACGTGTTCAAAGCAGTTATAAGGTCCGATTTGCTATGCGTTTCATCAAGATTTCTGTCTTTTAGAAGATCCATAAAATTTTATGTGTAATCTTTGAGTTCTTCCAAAGAATGTCATTACTTGCAGCACATTTGAACTCACAACTCACAGTGCCAAGTATAAACAGTGAGACATATGTGACTTCTCTATTTTTGGCCAGAATTCTGGCTTGTATACATTTTTCTTTTCAACCATGTTAGTGTCATTTTCGTAGGCTTTCCTTTGACAATTAAAAAAAACCCAACAAAATAAAATGAAAATTGTTTAATTTTTTCAAGATTTAAACAAACGGTATTAAAATTTTAATAAATATTATAGAATTTGCAATTCTACCATCTAAAGTCTATTTAGCTGCCCACATCAATGTGATGGACACTAAGATGTGCAATCCAGATTCCCTGCAGGACTGAGGCCTCATTTCTGCAGCTGCTGCGGTGTTTGCTTCTGATGGCTCCCTCTCCAGGAACTGCTCTCTGCTGAAGGGACCTGCCTCACCCTAGGTTATGCCTTCTCCCTGGGAACTGCCTTTGTTCAATGGTAGGTCAGTTTTGAGGTGCTACCACTGGGATAAATCTGAGCGGCCAACCATCCCTGCTCCGAAGCTTCCGGTAGTATCGACCGAGGCTCTGCATCAACAATTGCATCAAAGTTCAATTTCTCCCTTTGCCCAATCCTGCTTCCCTCAATGCCCCTCCCCACTGAGTGTTTTTTCCCTGTAAAACTCTAATAAATTTCAGTCTCAGAGTTTGGTCCCAGGAAACCTAACCCATGATAGTTAAAAATCAGCATCAATTTTCATGCGTGATGTCTAGGTTTACAGATATACATATTTTGAATCATTTAAATTGCTTAATATTGCAAAGTGTTCTAAAATATCATGTGGAACTGTTGCAAACACTGTGCTAATTTGTGAGCACCTCTGGAACCACAAATCGGAGCCCAAAGAGAAGCAAGAAAAAGGATGTTTGGCAGTAGTGGGAAGTGACAAATTCTCATAAAAGAATCTATTGCATTCATGTTATCTGAGAGGAAGAATTTAAAAGGCTAATTTTTCTTTTCCTTTGATGGAAAGTTCCTGGCACTCGATCCTCCCCACACAAACTTGGAAGCAGTGTTTGTGTCTGAGATTGGCAGAAATGCAACCTACAACCTTCATGGCATTTGGAGGTGGTTGCCCAGTATTTTGAGGTCATAGGATAAGAGATGTGGAAGAGCATTTTTGGGAGCCTGATATGCAAGATTCTAATGACAGAAGGCTTTTTCCTGTGGGGATCTCAGAGTGAGAAGCAAACACAGAACCCTGGAGAACACCAACAGCTAAGAAAGGAACTGAGGGAGGTAAGCCTGAAAAGACCTAGAAGGAACAGCCAGAGAGGAAGAGAGTAGAACTGTTGGGTTGAACCATGTAAAATTGCTGATATTTGGCCTTTTTAGAAAAATTAATAGATGAATTTTTAAAGAGCAGTTTTAAGTTCACTGCAAAATTGAGTGAAAGTACAACTAGTTCCCTTATACTCTCTCCGTGCTCTCATCACACCCCAGACAGCCTCCCGCACATCAAATCTCCCACCCAAGGGGTACATTTGTTACAATCAATGAACCACCATCAGCACGTCATTACCAACCAAATCCATAGTTCATATTAGGGTTCACTCTTGGTGGTGTACGTTCCACAGATTTTGACAAATGTATAGTGATGTGCATTCACCATTATAATATCATATGGATAGTTTCACTTCCCTAAAAATTCCCTGTTGTTCCACCTACTCATCCTTTCTTCCTCCAAATCTTGGCTATTTGACTGTTTTTGATTTACAAAAACTGTTACTTCATATAGTTTAATGTAAAGAAGAGAAAGGAGAAGAAAATTCTAAGTTTGAGAGTGTGGCCAACAGTGTTTGTTAGGTAAGTGAGATGAGGGATGAAACCAGCTCTATGGATTTAGCAACTAAGACCTTGGCAAGAGTAATTGCAGTGAGCTGGTGGGACTAGAGGTGAGGTCCTAGCAGGGAAAATTGTGATCAGACAGTGAAGAATAGTCTTCACTGAAGACAGTCAAGAGAGTTGAACTTATGGCAAGAAGTTTCCTTGTGAAGAGAAGCTTCTTGGCACCTGAGCTCCGTTATTGGTCTGGGAACTCCTTGATGGCATCTCCAAAGTCCAGCACACGATGTAGTAACTGGGCCATGGCAGGCTCACAGATATTTGTTGATTGAAGAGCAAGAGGAAAATAATAAGGTAAAGGAAAGTTTTGTTTTTGTTAGAAGGCAAAGATTTAAGCTGTCTAAGGAAAGGGGGCATCTAGTAGCAATGGAGAAATGAAAGCTGAAGGAATAAGAAAGTAATAGATGGTAAAGATCCTTGAGCAATGAGGTGGGGTGGTAGTGTTGGGGACGGTGAGAGAGTAGAGGGTTGGGAGGAGGAGCAATGAATCTTGGGCTGGAGAGGGATGCTCTCCCACTCATCCATACACATATGTTCAGAGTGCACTGAGCATCCATTATTTTTAGAGTGTGGGGAAAGGACATTGCATTCAACTGCTCCCGACTTTTTTGCTGCACTATGCGCTGAATGGAAAGGAATGGACTATGGGGGATTTGTTTCCTGCAAAGCAAGCTCTTCTATTCTTCTCTTGGTGCAAAATGCACAGGGTGACTTGATATTAGAGAGGCAAAGACAAATCATCAGAGCTTGCACTATATTCCTTTTATGTGTGGGCAGAGCAGTTGAGCCTTGCCTACAGGGGATCAGTTGGTTCTGTGAAGTTTGTTGCCTACACCTACAAATAGTGCCCAAATGTATGAGTGCTCTCTCTGTACCCCTGCTCCCATTCTGTTATCTACATCTGTTGATATGTAACACACCATCCCAAACTTAATGGCACACAACAACAACAATATATTATTACTATATCTTACAGTTTGATGGTTGACTGGGCTCAATTTGGTAATCCTCACTTGAGTCTCTGGAGCCTCTTGAAATCTTCTTCAGAGTGTGGCAGCCAATGTTGGCTTCCAGTTAGGGTTTCAGAGGATGCTGTTAGCTGGAGGCTGTTGGCCTACATAGAGCTTATCCATCTGGTCTGGGATTCCTAATAGTATGGCAGCTGGGGTCCAAGGGCAAAGATCCCTTGAGAGATCCAGACAGAAGCAGTTTGCCTTAGAAATTAGTGAAGTGAGTCACTAAGGCCAACCCATATTCAAAGGGAGGAGAATTAGACTCTATCTCAAGATGGAAGGAGGGGCAAAGAATTTTTAAATAACCATATCCCAAATCAACAGCAATGCAATGAAACAAAGCAAAGTGGATACATTATAGAATTTAGAATCAGGAGACTTAACTTGGTGACTAATTTGCTATGCAAGATCACTTTAACACCCTCCATAGCCTTAGAAGCTTGGAGGCAGAGATGTCAAAAGACAATATAAAAGTGAGTGTTTGCTGGAAACCCTTCACGAACATTCAGCATCTCATATAATGTCTAAATTCCTTTCAAATGCCATGTATATATGTATAGCTTTCACATACTGGCATTCAAGAAGCAAACATTTGAAGCTTCAATCATAATATTATGGTCCATGTTTAGAGAATGCTTGTAAATATCAAGTCCATAACATGTGCATTGTATACATGGTTTTATCCAATCTTCACAACTCTTCTATGCACTTGGCTTTATTATTATTTTGTTTATTTTGTAGGCAATGAAACTCAGAGAATTTAAGTGACTTGTCAAGGATTCAAACTCAGGGAATTTATTTCCAGAGCCACATTTTTAATCATTTTGCTTTATATAGTCTCTTTCTTTCAACTTGTTGAGAACCATCAGGGCCCATGTCTTATGGTAATTTGTAATTGTTCTTAGACGTGAATATGAAATTTTTGCCCATGAGGTTCATCTGTGGAGGCATGTCACTTACCCAGAGAATGAACTCCGCTAAGAGCATGCCAGGGCAGATATCCTCTTCTTGTGAGGGTATCTTTGTTCCTTTACTGAGAAGGAGCCTGAAAATGAAGATAACTGGTAGAGCTGATGTTGAAAATAAAGAGTTCAGGACTCTTTTAGTTGCAAATGACAGAAACATGACTTCACCTAGTGCAAGTAGAAAAAAAAGGGGGGTTTAGCAGCTTATGTATGTAGGGTAGGGAGGAGACAATGGAACCAGGACCCCCATGTTCCTAGGACTTTATTCAACCTCTTGCTTCTGCTTCTTTCTAGATGTAATCTCCATTCTCTCATTCTCTTTCCTCCTCAAGATTTTCAGCCTGAAAAATTTCAGGGAATTATTCTGATTTGCTTAGCTTGGATCAAGTGCCAAGAGGAAGGGGGTCTTTGTTGGAGGAAGGGAATCAGAGGACAGGCATGGTTTCTGGAGATATCATTGTCAGCTGAGCTGCCACCCCATTTGTGTCTAACACAGATCTAAGAAATTCTAGTTCTTCAAAAGAAAATAAAAATTTTGGAATGTCACATTAGCTTATTTACTAGCAAAGTTTCATGAATCCTCCTCCATTTTTTTTTTCTGTGTAAGATATATTGTAGACTTGCTCATATTACATATGTGAGCCACCAACAAATTCAAGTGTTCTTAATTTTTGATGGGTCATGGACCCTTTTAGGAATCTTTTAAAAGTTATGAATTTTTTTTCCCAGAAAAAAAACACATACACACAAAAGTTTGTCTCTTGTTTTATGGTATTTATTGTAGTTCTTGGACCTGTGGAGAAGTACTCCTAAAGAAGACAGTGCAAAAGCTTCATTTTAAGAAGGAAAATTGTATGTCATGGTGTTTGTGACTTTGGGCATCTTTACAATTGTCAAGGGATCTATTGTTGTTTGTCCTAGGAATGTGTATTCTTGAACTCATCCTCATGATGAATCATAGGAGGATATACAAGTCTGAAGTCATTTCTGTCCAAACAAAAAGAAAAATTCAGTTAATTGCTTGTGTATTTCCAGAAATCATGTGTTTGACATACTGTAAACAAGATACTTGAATATTATATTTGATCATGAATTTGTTTTCAGTCTTCAAAACCTTCTGAGTAGAAGAGCATTAGATGAGTTTCATTTTTTCATGGCCCAGAGATGTAGAATGAGGACCAATGAGTTGAAATCCTAGAGGGACCAATTTAAATTCAACAACATGATTGAAGCCTCTGTCCCTTTCATTCCAAAATGGCAAAAGATATATGTTTAAGGCAAGAATGAGGTGCTTTGCTTGGGTTCAGGAAGGGTGGTCTCTTTAAAATGTGGGACCAGGATGCTGGTCCTCAAATTCCTCATCCCAATCCAAAGTGTTAGGGGAAGATGCCTGATCTATTAATGGGCACATGGCTCCCAAAGAGTATTCACCTATTTGACATCAGAGCTTTGGTTAACAACATCTTATAAGAGGGACAAATATCCAGTATCTCCTAAACACCACTTCCAAACTTCCTAAGATGGCAGTATGGGGAAATAATGATTCCTTGCTTTAATTCACACTGCTTTTTCTCCTCCCATCCATCCACACAGGAAAGGCTGGAGAGTGAACCTTCTTTGAACTTTGAACTTTGAACTAGTGAAGCTTCTAGGGGGCTTGAGGGGTAGGTATGCATACATGTGTAGGAGAGCTAATGAGCACAGGTTGACCTGATTGAGCCTGAATTTTTTTCTCTTCCGATGGATCTGAATCCACAGCCTCCTCTGTTAGTCTTTAACATAGGCCTTGCTGCCATCCACCTCAGTCTCTTCCTCCTTGGGAAGTTGGCAATTCCAACAATTGGGAAACACTTCGTAACTCTTGGAGGACTTTCCAAAGATGGAATGGGCTGACTAGGAAAGCAAAGAGTTTCTCATCCCTGAAGGGAAGTTAAGGCAGCTGGATGGTCATTTGTCAAGTATGTAGAAATTAAATAAGTAAGTAAATAAATAAATAAGATCATAGTTACCATTTGTTTGGTGCTAGGCACAACATTAAGCATCTTAAGTACATAACCTCATATCTTCATGATAACCTTGCACATTATTTTCTTCATTTTTCATTTGAGGGGGTTGAGACTCAGGGAAGTTAAGTAACTTGTCTAAGGCCATGTGACAAGGAAGTGGCAAAGCCAACCCATTTTGTGTGGCTTCAAAGCCTACTCTCTTTTCACTAGTACACATGTCAATTTCATCATGGGTTAGGTGCTTTAAACCATCTTGACCTTAAAACCCCTTCTCATTCAGAGATTCTACAAGTCTGTGAACTTTTGTGTCATGGCATGGTAACAAAAGGAGGTGAAACAACACTGTAGGTTTCCTTCCCACTTGTTTTTCTTTTCTTCATTTTTTGGGGGGTGTAGGGAGGTCCAGAAATTGAAATGATTAACACATCTTCATAAGTCCTTTAACAAACAAGTGAGTACAGTGGTTTTCACACTCAAATCAAACTCAAGGTTGTTTTCTGACTCCAGACAGGCTTTGGCAGATGTAGTCATTTGTAAATTAGGTGGAGCTTGTGCCTGGCTGCCCTAACTGGAGTGGAGAAAATGAGCCATGAGGGTCTGTGGGAGTGTGGAGGTCACAGTGGGGGAGGTATAGGTGAAGTTTAGAAAGACAACTGCCACAATCAGAGATACACTACACCTGGGTGGCCTCTGGGTGTTCGGGAAGGATTAGTACTAAATGTGCTACAAAAGGAAAAAAAGAGGGGCAAGGGAGTTGAGTTTGGCCCCAGAACTTATGATCTGACTCATAGACATGAAAACATTTGAGAGAAGGGGAAGGTGTGTGCTTCAGGCATCTACGAGTGCACACACAGAGGAGAGCAAGTTTGTGACTTTGACAGTGTGCTGGAACTTTCTCATGCCCCAAATAAGGAAGTGAGTGTCACTTAGGCTATGCTAAGGCCTAAAATGTGCCAAGTGCAAAAACTTACTTTGCACTCTGTTTTTATATTAGTGTAAAACCAGTGCCTGTTGAGCTCCATGTCTTAGAGTACAACCCCCTAAAATTACCATGGAACTTGAAAATATGTAGCTGAGATGGTAGGTCTTAAAAATCTAAAGTAAAGAGACCTGTGATTAAGATTTCATATCATAGTATTGTTTCATAAGAAGGAATAAATATAAATTATGATGATTGATTAATTACCTTTATGAAATCTTGCTTTGCAGGTCAGAGAGGGTTAGGTATTGCTACAGTGCAATTCATGTTTTTGATGTTTTGGTTTCCTGTTAATATTTTGTTCCCTTGAGTTCCTGTAACTATGTTATATAGAGTGGGCTTTACCATGTGGTTTTTGCTCCAATAAAACATTGTTTTGGAAAATCTTTCTCTGCCTGTTAACAGAAATCCAACAAAACAGAAATTAGAGAAAGTGTTCTAAGAATTAGGTAACAGAAAATAGGAGTGCAGAAATTGAAGAGAGTGGGCAAAAGATAAAATTGTACTTGCTGGAGGTTGCAGTTTACAAAAAGAAATTGGGGGTGCAAATATTTGGAGTAAACACTACAGATGATATTCCTTTCGGAGTGTCACCAACTACATTACATATTAAAAGTTCTGAGAAGTCCTGTAATTAAAAAAACCCTGATTTACCTTTTAAACAAATATTTCCCAACTAATTTTGATCCTTTTACTTAAAAAAAACACACACAATATCTATTAATAACTCATGGAACTAGTGTTCTGTACCACATTTTAGGATGTTGGTCTAGGACCCTCCTTGGTTATACCCTTGGCCTCTATACAAGGTTGCTAATACCAGTCTTATCCTGTTTGAAGCTGAGAATTAATATAGTAATAATAATAATAACAAAATCACATAGCACTTTTCAATTTATGAAATGTGATCACATATACTTACTCTGTTGATCTTCATGGGAACACGCTGAGGTAGACATTATTGTTTCAATTTTATAGATGAGGAAACTGAGGCATAGAGAGTTTAAGTAGTTGTCATGGTAACACACATAGAAGAGAAAAGAGCTGAACCCTAGTCTTCTGCATTTAAATGACAAGTCCATATTGATCATGCTATTGAAAATGTTTTTTGTGAATCTATTTACTTGATTAAACATGTGTAACGGGCTGGGTTGGGGATTGATGAAAGACAGGAAAGAGAAGTGTGTAATTGCATATATATCAGTGAACTTCCTAGTCTCTCTCTGGATGATCACCACTCCCTGCTAGAGATTTCTTGTTCTCCTCAGGTCAGTATCCAGCTTCAGGGAATTGCCCTGCAGAAGACCAAAGTAGTTTAAGGAGAGAAGAGTAGGCTGGGTTATTTTGGAAGGGCAGACCAAAGGGTGCAGAATCTATCCATCTTCAATATCTCCAATGGACATTAGACAAAGTAGTTTATTTTGTTTATTAACATGGATTCCATAATGACTCCATGCTTAGTATGGTTTGAATCAGTCTTAATTTTTAAAATGTAAACCAGTTTAATCACTGGGAAGAAAGGACACAAAAAGCACTGCTGCTGTATTGCAGAACATCTTATCCCTGTAATTGGAGCATGGCTAAAACAAGGACAATAATATTTGTTAGTTCCCAGAAGGATTTCTGAATAGTCAGAGCCAAACGTTTTTATCAAGGATTCTTTTTTTTTTTTAATTTTAATTTAATTTTTTTATATGCAGGTTCTTATTAGTTATCTATTTAATACACGTTAGTGTATACAGGTCAATTCCAATTTCCCAATTCATCCCACCACCACCCCCATCCCGCCACTTTCCCCCCTTGCTGTCCATACGTTTGTTCTCTACATCCGTGTCTCTATTCCTGCCTTGCAAACCAGTTCATCTGTACCATTTTTCTAGATTCCACAATACTGTTCTCAAGAATCAAAGGGTTGATCTTTAATACATATGCATGTGCCTCTGTGTGCGTGCATGTGTATGTCTTTATACAGCTGTGTGAGGCACGATATAGTTAGACTAAAAGATCTTGATGAGTCAAGAAACATAATTTTTAGGTCAAGCTATTGAATTTAAGGGGGGGAGGTGGAATTTTCATAGTATGAATCAAAAAAGAGCCATAAAAAGGAAAAGCCTTATGAATAATGGAGGAGAGAGATTTAGGTCACACTAAGCCCAGAAGCCACACTTTTTTCCTGCCTCAGGTAAGGAGATCTCTAAAAATATCATCTTTATAGGTACAAAAACCATTTTTTTTGGTGGAGGTCTTCTGGAGGAGATAATTTGAAGATAATATCCTAGAACGTATTTCCCTACAGGAGCTTTGCTGACTTTTCTTGAGTTTTTGGCATTTACATAGAATATATATAATAACATTCAGGAGTATAATGAGCTACACCAATAGAGACATAGTTAATGAGGCAAGTGGTTGAATTAGAAAGTGTGGGTTAGGGAAATTCTAGCAGGTAGGGAAATTGGGGACGTGTTGTAATTGGTCTGTGCCTGTTAGATTTGATACAAGAATGGGGTATGAATCAACGTATCACATTGACATTAATGTGACCAGAGGATCAAGACAGAAGACTCTAGTAGGGACTAGAATCCTGAGAGTTTCATTAATACTCTATATTCGAAGACTTCATTCGGCTGAGAGCGAAAGACAGCCCTGCTTTAGTAACAAATTGCCCACATCACAAGAAGTTTCCTAGGCTGCCCAGGGATGGTACAGGAGCTCAACCACATGATCAAAAGCAGGCTGCTTCTATCCTCCTGTGCCACCACCTTCAGCATGTGGCTCTTGTTCTCAAGTCTGCATGTTATATGCTTCGTTTCTTTTTATTTATTTCTTTTTTATTTTTTTTGCGGTACGCGGGCCTCTCACTGTTGTGGCCTCTCCCGTTGCTGAGCACAGGCTCCGGACGCGCAGGCTCAGCGGCCATGGCTCACGGGCCCAGCCGCTCCGCGGCACGTGGGAGCTTCCCGGACCGGGGCACGAACCCGTGTCCCCTGAATCGGCAGGCGGACTCTCAACCACTGCGCCACCAGGGAAGCCCTTATGCTTCACTTCTTGAATCGTCTATATAACATTCTGAAAGAAGGTTGAAGGGTCAAAAGCCTTCATGAGCTTGTCTTCTTTTGTGTGTGTGTTATTTTTATTACAAAATGTATCATACATACAAAAGAGAACAAATATTGTACAAACAGTGTGTGTGTGTGTGTGTGTGTGTGTATACACACATACGTGTGGTTTAAAATAAAGCAATATAATGAAAACCTGTGTACACCTGTCCTAGAATGAGAACTAGAACATGACCAGTATCCTGGAAGTTTCCTGTATCCTTCTTCTCTTCCACCTCCGTCTCTCCTTGCCAGAGCAAAATATTGGCTTGCGTTTTGTTATTTTCTTGCTTTCTTTTATCATGTATGTATGCCTCTTCAAGCAATATATTTTTTAGTTTTGCATGTTTTTGACCTGTATGTAAGGAGTCTACTGTATGTTTCATACTGCAACTTGCTTTTTGCTCACTATTAGACAGGAGATATTTATCCATTTTGATACTATTCATTTTCACTGAATTACAATTTTTCTGTTTGACTATATCTCAGTCCAGTCTCCCATTTAAGTTGTTTTCTGAGTTTCCCCCCACCCCTATTTTAAGGAAGGAGGCTATTATCTCTTTGTGTGTACATGAAAAATTTTCTTTAAAGAATATATATACCTAGGAGTGGAATTGCTGTGTTATTGGTTATACTAATTTTCTCCAGATAATGGCAAAATGTTTCCAATTATTGTATCAATTTTCTTTCCCATCACCAATGTTTAAGATTTCTGTTTCTCCACATCATGGCCAACACCACTGTCATTTAATTTTTGCTAGTCTGACGGGTATAAAATAGTATCTTAATGTGTTTTACTTGTATTTCTCAGATTACAAGTGAGTACATTTCCTTCAATTTGGGGGGCTATTTGTGTTTTTTCTTCTGTGAAATAGCTGTACAAGTCTCTTCTCCATTTAAAAAAAATTTTTGGAGGGCTGTTTTCTAATTTACCTGAACAAATTCTTTATATTTTCTGAATTCCAGTTCTCTGCTATTTATGTGTGTTACAAATATATTCTCCCATCTTGTGGCTTACCTTTACCTGATTTTTATGGTGTCGCCTAATAAATTTGGCTGAGATAAAATTGATAACTTCCATTTATAAGTCTTTCCCCTCAGTTTTATGTGTTTTGTGTTTCATCTAAAAATTTTTTCTCTCCCCTGAGATCATAAACGTATTTTCTTCTAAAAGTTCTTAAGTTTTGCTTTTCACATTTAAGTTCACAATTTATTTGAAATTGACTTTTGAAGATAGCATGAGGTTGGGATATAATTTTATTTTTTTCTGTATAGATCCCATTTGTCCCACTGTTACACTGATATTCAATGCCACCTTTTCATCAGGCTTCCATATGGGTATGCATCTATTTATGGGCTCTCTACTTTCCTCCAATTGTCTAGTTATCTATTTTGATAAGCTAAAACTACCCTCCACTAATTATAATCACTTTATAATCTTGCTTTCTGACTTTCTTCTTCAGGGGTACCTTAGCTACTTGGTCTTCTATATTAATTTTAGTTTGTCAAGTTCCATGAGAAATCCTGCTGGGAATTGGATTGGAGTTTCATTGAATTTCAAGGTCTATTTGGGGAGAATTAACATATTTGTAACATTAAGTTTCCCCATCTAAATACATAGTGTATCACTTCACGTATTTAGCCTTCTAAAGACAAACCATTTTAAAAAGCAAGAAAAGGGCTTCCCTGGTGGCGCAGTGGTTGAGAGTCCGCCTGCCAATGCAGGGGACGCGGTTTCGTGCCCAGGTCCGGGAAGATCCCACATGCCGTGGAGTGGCTAGGCCCGTGAGCCATGGCCGCTGAGCCTGCGCGTCCGGAACCTGTGCTCCGCAACGGGGGAGGCCACAACAGTGAGAGGCCCGCGTACAGCAAAAAAAATAAATAAATAAATAAAAAGCAAAAAAAGAAAAAAAAATGGTACCTAGGAATCAATCTGGAAAATATATAACAACTTAAAGAAGAAAATAGCAGATATATTTTCTAATGTTTTATTACTGGTATACAGTAATGTAATTAACTGTTACACATTGATCTTATATCCAACCACCTTGCCCAGCCCTCTCTTTAATCCTTATAATTTTCTGGCTATCATTTTGTGTTATATATATTATACAGTCACATATGAATAACGATGGTTTCCTTTCCAGCGCTAATGCCTTTTATTTCTTTTTCCTGCTTTTCATTGTAACTAAGAGCTTCAATACAATGCTGAATAGAAGTGGTGAGAGCAGTTATTCCTATATTTGTTTTTATTTAAAAGAGAATGATTTCATCACCATTAAGTTTGAGATTTGCTCTAGTTTTGCTTTGTTTTGATGCTTTTTACCAGTTAAGTATGTTCACTTCTTTTTTTTATTCTTTAAATGATACATATGTATTTTATTTACACTTTGTATCTGATATATTTCATGATAAATAATTTTTTTTCCATCTTAATCATTTTCTAAGTGTATAGTTCAGCGGTATCAAATATGTTCACATCGTTGGGCAAAAATCACCTCTGTCCATCCGCATAACTGTTTTCATCTTGTGAAACTGAAGCTCTATATCCATTAAACAATAACTCCCCGTTATTCCTTGCCCCCAGCCCCTGGTAACCACCAGTCTACTTTCTGTCTTTATGATTTTGACTACTCTAAGTACCTCATATAAGTGGGATCATACAGTATGTATCTTTTTCTGACTGGCTAATTTCATTTAGTACAATGTCCCCAAGGTTCATCCATGTTGTAAACATACTGCAGAATCTCCTTCCTTTTTAAGACTGAACAATATTCCATTGCATGTATATCCACATTTTGCTTATCCGTTCACCCTTGAGTTGCTTCCATGGTTTAGTTATTATGAATAATGCTGCTATGAACATGGGTGTACAAATACCTCTTTGAGATCCTACTTTCAGTCCTTTGGGGCATATGTGCAGAAGTGGAATTGCTGGATCATATAGTAATTCTATCTTTAATTACTTGAGGAAATACCATATTGTTTTCCATAGTGACTGTACCAATTTAAGTATGTTTACTTCTAATCTTATTTGCTAATGATTCTTTTAAAATCACAAATGGACATTGAACTAAAACAGGTATTTTTTCCTACATCATTTAAAGCTAATAATATAGCTTTTCTAGTTGTATCAATTAATGTGGTTGTCATGCCCATGAAAATGTGTCACTTGTCTATCCTGCTTCAAGGAGCATGATTGGCTACGGCCTCAGCTGCCCTCTTACTGGATTCAGCAGTGTTCACTCACACCAAGGCCTAGACTTCCGATGAGTTGCTCCCAGCAAATGACTAAACAGGGTAAGAATACTAATACAGGTTTGTGGAAACAAAATGTAGGACTCCCTAATGAATCACTGTGGCTTGAGGATTCCACATCAGTGTGTTTATTACGTTAATGTTTATTATCAGGTATATATTAAGTTTGTTTATTTTATGCACAGAATAGCATAAAATTTTATGCACAAAATAGCATAAAATTGAGACGTTGATAGAAGTCTCAGTCTCCTAAAAGAAACAATTGATATGTTGTTTTTTAAAACACAGTTTACTAGTGACCCAATCCTTCAGGATAAAGACGACACAATAAGAAGAACCATAACTCTGGAGTAACTGAATAGCAATGAAAAAATAGTTACAGTGAAAGTTAAGCCAACATTTGGGGAAAAAGTGACTACACTCATTTTAGAGCTCATAAAATAGTCAATGAAGACAATTTTGGACTTAGTCTGTTTTACAGAAACTGATTTCAAATGTTTTGGAGGTTTTTCTCATGGTAAGAGACTGCAATTGGGAAGAGAATTCAAAGTGGATGGCAACTCTGTAAAAGGAAATGTTGACAAAGTGATATAAAATGATTATAGTAAGGAAAACATAGAAACAACTAACAGAACCAATGAAGTTGCAGGAGGGTTTGCTGGTGAGCTCAGAGTTTAAAAGTCCACATCCAAAAGATGGGAGATGAGAAAGTACCCAAATGTCACTGGGTCATAGCTCTAGTCATCTTTTTCTTGTTGGTACCTTGATAGATTCAAGGTCTTACCAGCTTCCCATCATCTCTGGTGCTTTACCATCCCTGTTTGTTTCCTCAACTCTGCCCACATCCCTATCAATTGTCCTTCTATTAAAGTCTCTCCTCTGGGAGTGAGGAGGGGATTCTGTGTCCTGTCAGGACCCCGACTAATACACTAAGTGAGGATATAGTGAGACATTTCCTTTTTGCTTTTAGGACATTTACATTCTCAGACACATACAGATTGTGACCCATGGAACTGAAATCATTTGCATCAGCACTCTAGGAATTAGTGTTAATAATTCTTAAAAATTGTGGCAGATAGGAGGCATGACAGGAAACTAGATATGAACATTTGTGGTCCTTGAAGTCTCCAAAAAAGGACAGAAAATTCACATTCATAGCATCCCAGAAAAATGACAGAATGAACTATTAAGCAGATATTTTATGACTACTTGAAAAGTAGTCATTACAAAGAAGCCAGCATAGGTTCATTAAGAGAAAGGAGTAAACTCTATACATTTTACATAGGATCTTCAGTCTAAAGAGATAAGAGTGGCACAAAGGGTATGTGGATTTCAAGTGAAATTTGACAAAATATCTTGGAATATTCTAGTGAAGAAATGGATACCGGCTGAGAAATGTGTGGGTGAATCAAGTGATGATAGCTGAACACTTGCCTACAAAGAATACTAATTAATAATTAATTTCTACTTGAAAATAAGTCTCCTGGGGCATTCTCCGTGCCTTTGTCTCAGCTTTTTCTTGTTTAAAAAATTATTTTTGGACACTGATTTGAATGAGCATATAAAATGCATGCTTATCATTCACAAATCTGAGAAATTGTTGGGGAAGCAGCTAATGTTCTGGCTTATAAAATCATGATTTGAAATTACCTCAACCCATTGGAATTTTGGACTTAAAACTAAAAGATAAAATGCAATAGAGATAGGCGTAAGGACTAGAAAGAAAGAAAAAAATTGTCATTATTCACAGAAGACATGGTTGCCTATGTAGAAAGTCCAGAAGAATCTACAAGCTATATTAATATGTGAATTTAGCAAGGTCTTTGTATACAAGGCATATATACAAAAATCAATTGTATTTTTTTTTTTTTTTTTTTTTTTGCGGTACGCGGGCCTCTCACTGCTGCGGCCTCTCCGGTTGCGGAGCACAGGCTCCGGATGCGCAGGCTCAGCGGCCATGGCCCACGGGGCCAGCCGCTCCGCGGCACGCGGGATCGCCCCGGACCGGGGCACGAACCCGCGCCTCCTGCATCGGCAGGCGGACTCTCAACCACTGCGCCACCAGGGAAGCCCCAATTGTACTTTTATATACTGGCAATGAACAGAATAAAGTAAAAAAAAAAGAGACCATTTACAAAAGCATCAAAAAACATTAAATACCTAGGAATAAATTTAACAAAAGATGTGCCAGACTTTTACCCTAAACACTACAAAACACTACTGAGATTTAAAAATGTCTAAACAAGTGAGGAAAGAAACCAAGCTAATGGGTTGGAAGACTCAGCATTGTTAAGAAGTCAGTTCTACATGAGTTAATCTATGAATTCAACAAAGTTCCAGTTAAAACACTGCAGATTAATTTGTGGAGATTAACCAGAAAATTCAAAAATAACGTATGGGAACAAAAAGAGCCAAGAATAGCCAAGGCATTTCAGAAGTAGAAGAAAAAAGTTGGAGGAGGTACACTACCAGATACATCAATATTGAGCTAAACAGTGTGGTATTTGCAAAAGAGAGGCAAACTGACCAAAGGAACAGAACATGAAGTCTAGAAACAGAATCTGCATACATATATTACCTGACTTACAGCAAAAGGGTAACTCAATGCAAGGAGGGCAGGATGGTCTTTCCAATAAATGACACTGAGTCAGTTGGGTATCCAAATGGAAAAAACTGTATATTGATCCTTCCCTCATACCATACCCCCAAATTTAATTCTAGATGAGTTGCCAATGTATTAGAAAGATAAAACAAGTTTTTAAAAGGAAAGGTAGAGCAACTCCATGATCTTGCATTAGGCAAGGATTTCTTAATAGGACATAAAAAGTGCTAACTATAAGGGAAAAATTGATCAATTGGACTACATAAAGTTAAGGAATTCTGTTTTTATCAAAAATACCATTAAGAAAATGACAAGGCAGCACATTTACATAATGAAGTATTATCTAGCAATAAGAATGAACCAATAATAGCCATGCATGACAACATGGATGAATCTCACAAACATAATATTTGCCCCAAAGAGTACATATTGTATGATTCCATTTACATAAAACACACAAACAGATAAAAACTAATCTTTGCTGCTAGAAATCAGGGCAGTATCTGCGCTTGGGCAGATAGTGTCTAGAAGGGGCATGAAGGGGCTTTTGAGGTGCTGGTAATGTTCTCTTTTTTGATCTAGGTGTTAGTTATGCATGTACATTCAGTGTGTGAAAATTCATTAATTCACATAAGATATGACACTTTTCTGTAGGAATATAATCAATAAATAATTTAAAATTGGTGGCAGTAAATACAAAGTTTTGAATTAAAGTATAAATAAATGAATTGCACAGGTACCAGGTTGGGGAGTCAAGTTAATTAATGTCAGATGCCACAACAAACTCCGAAATTTTAGTGTTTTAGTATAATAAACATTTATTTCTCATTTATGCCAAGTCGTTTACAATTCAGGTTGTAAAGGTTACCTTCATCTAACGTATGTCTTCCAAGTTCACTGCAGCAGGGGAGAGAGTGATGGAGGAGATTGTCTCCTAACTGTCTCAGCCCAGACACATGCCATTTCTGCTCTTAGAAATGTAAACCTGGCCCCAACCAAACTGCCAGGGAGGCTGAGAAGTGTAGGGGAGCAAATGGGATATTTGGTGAACACTATCTGGGCCACCCCTGGCTTAACAGTAGTTGGTTTGAAAAAATATATCATTTTTGTTGTCAACTAAAAGTTTAACTTGTGCCACCTGTGTACGTGTAATGTGTCGCTAAGCATAAAGCAACTTTGGAAAGCATTGATAAAAATGTCGTACCGGGCTTCCCTGGTGGCACAGTGGTTGAGAGTCCGCCTGCGGATGCAGGGGACACGGGCTCGTGCCGGGTCCGGGAAGATCCCACATGCCGCGGAGCGGCTGGGCCCGTGAGCCATGGCCACTGAGCCTGCGCGTCCGGAGCCTGTGCTCCACAACGGGAGAGGCCACAACAGTGACAGGCCCGCGTACCGCAAAAAAAAAAAAAAAAAAATGTGGTACGCAGAGAAGCAAGGAGGTAGTTTTCTTTCATTAGGGCCAGGTCACATTTGAAAAGTTGTATTCGGTTTTGGTTACATTTGAAAAAATTATATTCAGATGATGCAAAAATTGTGTCATCTTTTAAGAGAGCCACTGACAAGCTGGTATATATCCAGAGACTGGTAACTACAAAGATATATTAGCCTCGGTATGGTAGGATATGTTGTAGTAATGAATAAATCCTTGTCTTAAAGGCTTAATACAATAAAGGTTTGTTTCCCACTCTTGTCACAGTCTGGCAGGTGTTTAACAGGTAGACTTCTATGTAATGATTCAGGGATTCAAGCTTCTGTCTCTGGCATCTGCATATCCTTGAAATCCTCCACTGGATCCTCTGTATTAAACAGGCCAATGAGTGAAAGAGAGAAAGGAGGTTCTCACAGGACATTGGACCTGATGTAGAAGTGGCACGTGTACATTTTGCCCTTGTTTTCTTGGCCAGAACCCAGTGCCATGACACCAACCTTACATCTAGGGAGGTTGGGAAATGGGATGTTCCTGTGCCCAATAAGAGGAAACAGGATTGGTAAGCATCTAGCCAGCTCTGCCACAGGTGATGACAGGTTCAAAGGCATATGGAAAACAGTTGAAGGGATTAGAAATAGTAATACTGGAAAAATGATAGCTGTCCCCAAATATATGAAAAGAGGTACATGATAGCTTCCTCAAATATTGAAAATGCTGTTATGTGGAAGAAGGAATATATACATTTAAGGTAGCTTCTGAAGGCAGAACTTGGAACAAAGAGTGATGTTATTATGAAACACATTTTAATCTGTTTAGTATAAGAAAGAGTTTGCTCTCAATAGACCTGGTCATCCCAGAACAGATACTTTGTGAGTACTGAGAAATAATAATTTATTAAGTACTTACTATGTGCTAAATTCTTATTTTTAAGATATAACTGACATATAACATCATGTAAGTTTAATGTGTACAATGTGTTGATTTGATACACTTATACATTGCAAAATGATTATCACCATAGCGTTCTCTAACACCTCCATCATGTCATATAATCACCATTTCTTTTTTCCGGTGAGAACATTTAAGATCTGTTCTCTTAGCAACTTTCAAGTATATAATACTTGAAAGTTATATTATTAACTATAATCACCCTGCTGTACATTAGACACCCAGAACTTATTTATCTTATAACTAGAAGTTTGTACTCTTTGACCAGCAACTCCCTGCACTAAATTCTTTATCATTTTAATCATAACAACCACTCCTGAGGTAGTATTATTATAAATATCCTTACTTTTCAAATGCGGAAACCAAATCTCAGAGAGGTTAAGTAACTTGCCCAAATGGCACACAGATGGTAAGGGGCAGAGTCAGGATTTGAAGCCTGGTCTTTCTGAACCCAAAGCCCATGCACTTAAATCCTATGCCATACTGTCCTTAGGGACCTAACACTTAGAAATGGATAGACATGGAAGGCGTTTCATGATAGGAATGTGTAAAAAGCTTCTGGAACATTGAGAAGCTCTGTTGAGTAACTAGCGCTTTTGTGTTGGAGGGTGCTGAGGAAACTGAGGAATCATACAGGGAAGTAGAGTTAAAAGCTACTGCTGGTCCAACCCAAACTTTGCCGTAAGTATGTGGTTGCCATAAGTGGTAAACAGTATCAGGAGATTTGGGGAATGAAAATGACCCGTGGCGCCAATTCCCATGTGTGAGGATTTAGCCAGTACCAAAGCAAACCTTGATAGAGCCACTGGAAGGAGTGTTGCTGGGTTTTCATTGGATGCTCAACATCTCCCCCTGCAGGGCTTGGAGATGCGAATTATCTATCATGTGCTGGCTCTAGTGATTAATTTAGTTCATAGCCAAATAGGGGCAGGCTCTGGCAGCCTTAGTAATTTTGTCAGGTAGCCATGGAGACACTTTGTTGCTTCAGAAATTCATAGCTTACAAAGAAGGAATAGATTCTGAAGGCATTGGAAATGCATCATAACTTCCTGTCTCTGGCTTGTATTTGTAAAAGTAGATGTGTAAAACCAACACAACTGGACCCACTATCCAATCCAATTAAGAGACTCATCTGCACAGAATACAGTACTACTAATCCCGCATATTATAACAAGCAAGTATTTAATCTTGATTCAAGTGGCCATTCAGGAATTGCTTCATGCTGAGAATTAAACACTGCAAGAAAAATGTACGCTGTCTAGTTTATAAAAATTTATACCCTGTGTCAGTGGTTCAGAGGTGACTACAGACCACAACAGTACAATATGTCATTTAAATGTAAAACAAAACAGAGTTCATCTACAAGGAGGATAAAGAGTAAATATATTTAGACAACAGAGTTGAACAGATTGCCACACGGGCAAGAAAATTGCTGTAAGATTTCCAGTTGCTAAAGCTACAGGAGAAACAGAGACTTATATATTTTTCATTTTCTGACAACAGGAAGCAAATAAATCCATCAGCAGAGATTTTTCCCCTCCTGAAACTAAATGAAATCACGAATGAATGGCATGGGGTCCTTGTATAAAACACAAAGATTTATGGAGTGAACAGAATCTTAACTTCAACAGTGTAGAGGATACTGAAACAAAGCCTCAGATGGTTCTTTTATTAAAAAAATAAATTCATTTATTTTATTTATTTATTTTTGGCTGCCTTGGGTCTTCATTGCTGCACACAGGCTTTATCTAGTTGTGCTGGGCGGGGGCTACTCTTTGTTGAGGTATGCGGGCTTCTCATTCCAGTGGCTTCTCTTGTTGCGGAGCACGGGCTCTAGGCACACAGGCTTCAGTATTGTGGCTTGCGGGCTCTAGAGCGCAGGCAGAGTAGTTGAGGTGCACCGGCTTAGTTGCTCTGCGGCATGTGGGATCTTCCCAGACCAGGGCTCGAACCTGTGTCCCCCACATTGGCAGGTGGTCTCTCAACCACTGCGCCACCTGGGAAGCCCCTCAGATGGCTCTTCAATAAGCCATCCATAAAGACAGAGGGCATAACTTTAAGAAGTAACAATAAAGTCATTTTTTGCAACAGGCTTTGTTGTTACAGAGCAAAAATTCTTTTTCCAGGGTCTAAGTTAATAGAAGGTTAGAAACGTGAAACTCTGTATCAGGGATTCTCAAGCTTCACTGCATCACCTTGGGAGCTTGATAAAAAGGTGGATCCTTAGGCCCTTTTCCTAGAGCTGCAGATTCAGTTGGTCTGGGCAGGACCCAGAAATCTGCATTTTTAACCGTCACTCCACCAAGCTTTCGCAGTGGAGGTTGTCTGTGGATGTGATTTTGAGAAACACAGATGGGATGACATAAGTGGATTTGGGGCAGGTACTGGATCAAGATCTGTTTACAATGAGTGGAAAATTCACTGGATGCATTTCATAGCCTCTGTGGAGTTGAAGCTCATTTGCAAGGAGAACGTTTCAAGTCTAATGTGGGCCATGCACTATGCAAGATGCACTGCATCTGCTGACCCATTTAGGAACCAAGGAGCCGCAGGCAGTATTTCTCTTCACAGCACATTAGATTAGATGTTTCCTTAAAGTATCTGCCATGAATTGCTCAGAGCACAGGGTCTACCTCATCATTCCAGTTACAGAATTATGTGAGCTTGGTGTTACGTCCAGAGTCCCAGGAATGTTAATTGTATCCTCAAATGGTTGCATTTTTTCTGTGGTTTGGTTATGAAAAACAGACGTTTATAGGCTGCATCCCCGTGGAAAGAATTCAAGCTTCGAAGTTCTCTCTCCATCTGAGAAATCTCAACATGCCAGTGGTCATCATGACCTGGAGGGACATATGGGTGACGGTGCTGAGCAGGGAAGTTGGGGACAAGATCAGAGAGTTCCTTCGACTTCTACCATGGCTGCCAACACAGGCTGGGTCCAGGTTTTGAAAGTAGAAACAAAACAAGCAAAACCCCACCTGGCTCTTTGGGTCAAAGGGTGGTTAATCTGGGGGGACTTGGTGTTGGTGCACATAATTACATGCAGGTCAGAGAGCATTCATGGGAGAGGGAAAGACCCTTGACTCCTTTGGAGAGTCTAATCCAAATCCCAACAACAATGGTGGTACAACACGACACATTTGAAGGTCCACATAAGAGATTTCCAAGTCATAAAACTTTAAAAAAATTTCTTTTCAGTATACCAGAGCACAGGACATTGATCTTGGGGCAAAGTTACAGAAAATAGGGAAAAGTCCAGTCCTCTGGATTCAGACCATATACCAAGTTGAAAAGTTAAAAAATCTTATCAGGCATTTGTTTTGTTTTATTCTTCTCAACAGAAAACAGTTAATTGGCCACTTCCACCCCCTCCTCTATTAGATGGCTGATTAAACAGCTGTTTTAGCTCAACACTCTGATTTTCATAATTTACCGCTTAACATCTGGCCCTGTTAATATTATCAAATCTAAGTGCTAAGAATATGTTTAAATCAACGAAAATATTTCTGTTACGGTCCATTTAGGGATTTTTCTCTGCTTGTCTTTTAGCCTCCTAAAAGCAGGCAGCCAACCTATTAGTTCATCTCTTTTGGCAAAATAAAACGATGAATGGTTTTAAAAGCTTGGAAAATGTAAAACTTCAGACAAATCACAACCATATCCAGGTTATAATGCTGTTTATGTAATTTCTATGGGATGTATAACTTCATCCTGTGGAAGGATTTCCTTCACTCTGAATCCCCCAAGGTCTCTGACTGATTTTCCTCTTCCTTCGGCACTGTTTGTGTTTAAAAAATAATGCCCAAGAGAAAGATAACCATCTTGCTGATGTTCTATGGACACACGTGCATTCTCACACAATTTCTATTCCTTCTTCCTCGTAAGTGATCAGATGAAGAACGGAGTTTAAGCACATCATCAAAATTGCACAGTAAGTGGTCAGGAGTCTTGCAAATGGCACTAAAAGAAGCTGAATTACCAGAGGAGGGAAGCGCAGCCGGAAGCTAGATATTGCATCATCTGGCCTTCCTCTGCTGAACAAAAAACATTATTTTGTAAAGCATTTACAGATGTTCTTATTTCAAGTGACATAATGCATTTGTTTCAATGGAGGTTATCAATCTGCAACTTTGAAATTTTCCTTAGTGTGAGAAACCCCGTAACAATTCATGGTATCCTGGTATATATTTGAGGAAAAAGAGTTGAATCTTAAAGCTAAACTAGCAATTTGTATAACCTCCAGAGGCTGACTTTTCTGAGACATTTCCATTTTCTATTACAACACAGAAGTTCTGTCTTTATGACAAAGGGAAGACCTAGAAAAAGGGTCTCTGTAGCCGTGACCCTAGTCGTGCTGTGTGATTTAAAATCTGTATTAAACACTATAGTGTGAGTATTGGCACTGATGTTCTTAGGAATTGTGAATTTTTGCAGGAAGGCAAGGATTAAGATGGATTTCTAAAATTAAAACCATTGTTGCCATTTATTAGGTTATTAGCTTATTAGTTTGACAGTTCCTTCAAAAATCCTACTTTATGCAGAGCAACAGAGACTGGTGACAAAAATCTAAATATTTTCATGTTGAATCTAAAGATTAGTGGTAAAGGGCTTCCCTGGTGGCGCAGTGGTTGAGAGTCCGCCTGCCGATGCAGGGGACACGGGTTCGTGCCCTGGTCCGGGAAGATCCCACATGCCGCGGAGTGGATGGGCCCGTGAACCATGGCCGCTGAGCCTGCGCGTCCGGAGCCTGTGCTCCGCAGCGGGAGAGGCCACAACAGTGAGAGGCCCGTGTACCGCAAAAAAGAAAAAAAAAAGAAAAGGATTAGTGGTAAATACATTGTTTGTTTGTTTTATGACCATGAATCAATTGCTTAAGAAGTGGTCCTTCGATTGAATAAAGGAAAAGAGATAGGTTCTCCAGGAGCCAGTTCAAATATTGAATGTGCCCCTATTACCCTTTGCTATCATGTAGGAAAGAAGCCTGTGGAAAGGAGAGGCATGCAAGTTGTTTAAGCAGGCCAAGGAACTGAAACAGTGAAACAGCAGAAGGTTATCTCGACTGGGGTCACCCATATCTTTCTGCTTCAGAATCTTGGAGGAATTTCTCTGTGTATCTCTTGGCCTTTACTCGACAGACCCAAGTAAACAGGAATACCAGGAAGAGTTTGTTCAGATAGTTTAGTTTCAGTTTCCCAGTTTCTCAGAATTGGTGACCAATGATATTTCCTCCACATGATCCATCCTTCCAACCCCCTCATTTCTCTATGGCTTCTTGTCTTATCCAGAGTAAGTGCTGGATAAAATATGTGTTGCATTGGAGTCAGGTTAAATCAATCAGTTAACAAGAATTTATTCATTACGTGCTCAGAAAATGGCCTGTGCTAGGTCCTGTGTTGGGATGGCGCGGAAGTACCAGCCAAGATCCTCTTCAACAGGAACTTAGAGATTTCCGTTCTAGATTATGAGGGTCCTTCTGTTCTAGCCAAGTCCATTCACTTGCTGGACTCAGATTTCTTCCTCTGGAAAATTGCTTGTGCTTTTGCCACCTGGAATGCCTTCCCCCACATCATTCTGGCAATTCGCATCCTCCAAGAATAGCTCAAAATTCAGTTCTTTCAAAAAGCCTTTACAGATGAGACTTATCCCACTTTGATTTTTCTGTGTCATCTCGGTAACTATGATAGTTCCCACTTTGCACATTCTTTATAAATTCTTTGAATGTGTGAACCATAATCTATTCATTTTGGGCTCCCAAATGCCAAAAAAAAGCCCATTAAGTCCATAAAAATGATAACTACATATCTTTATTTATTTTCAGTAAAAGGACTGATCTAAAAATCTAGCCTGCCATCATTGGAAATAGAAGTACGAATCTCTTTTAAGAATATCATGTACGCTTATCTCTTTATCACCTTTCCCACAGAAAAGTATCTTTTGCATGAGGCGATGATAACAAGAAGCCTCTAAGAATTTGGTAAGACTTTGAAACAAATTTGTTTAAAAATGTCTTTGAACATAATTTATATGAATTTATGTGAATATAATTACCAACAGCATCTTTTATCAATGCTGCCTAAAGGGAAATGTGACAATACCTGTATCTAGGGATTTATGCACCCAATGGCATAATTCCCCAAGCTCTTTAGGAGTTTTCTGCCCTCTGATTCGGAAGCACTGGTTTAACATATGTATTGTTTGACTGAATTTAGTGGAGTTGTATGGCATAATTTTAGATTAACTCATAACAGGACAAGTTCCAGACCTTATAATCTTTTAACTTTACATTTAGGCTCTGAATTTTGTTTCCTTATTTCCTTTTCTTTCTCCATCCTTCTCTCCTCCTTCCTTTCCTCCTTTTCTTCTTTCCTCTTATTTGCTAAACTGGATGTCTTTACCCTTTGAATGATATATTAAGTCCAGTTCATTTTTGCTGATGCTAAAGGCAAACTTAAAACTCACAAATAATAATATCAATAATAATCATTTACATAAGGTTTCCCATGTGTTAGGCAAAGGCTTTACACATATTACCTCATTTAGCTCTTATACCTCTAGGAGGTAACTATTGTTATAATAATCCCTTTTCTCCTTTTATATGTCAGTCTGAATCCAGATTCACTTATCTTCATTATCCATGTTGCAGATTGAGCAGTTGTTAAAAAGCAAAAATCAATGCAGCTCCTATTTCTGTTCCAAGTGTCCCAACTGTCATGAGTGTGTATTTACTTCGGGTCTTGATCTGCTTCTCTCTCTGTCCCCAAAACATACTTGGAGCTCTTTCCACAAATGTAATTTCTTAAGTTTATTTAGGGAGTCATGTTCTGGGTTTTATTGTAGGGGCAAATGCTATGATTTCCAAATAGATGTTCTGTAGGCATTGCTAAAGGTCATTCTGACAATTGTCCTGTGGCCCAGGTATAAGAGAAGCTGAGATCAACCTACCCTGGATTCCACCTACTGCTTTTTATGAGGGGACAATAATAATTTTTTTGATCATAAGGCAAGTCAGTGAATAACATTTTAACTCCATCTTTTCTTAAAATATCTTTATTGGAGTATAATTGCTTTACAATGTTGTGTTAGTTTCTGCTGTACAACAGAGTGAATCATCTTTATGTATACATATATCCCCATATCCCCTCCCTCTTGAACCTCCCTCCCACCCTCCCTATCCCACCCCTCTAGGTGGTCACAAAGCACTGAGCTGATCTCCCTGTGCTATGCGGCTGCTTCCCACTAGCTATCTATTTTACATTTGGTAGTGTATATGTTTCCATGCCACTCTCTCACTTCGTCCCAGCTTACCCTTCCCCCTCCCCGTGTCCTCAGTCAATTCTCTATGTCTGTGTCTTTATTCTTGTCCTGCCCCTAGGTTCTTCAGAACAATTTTTTTTTTTTAGATTCCATATATATGTGTTAGAATACGGTATTTGTCTTTCTCTTTCTGACTTACTTCACTCTGTATGACAGTCTCTATGTCCATCCACCTCACTACAAATAACTCAGTTTCGTTTCTTTTTATGGCTGAGTAATATTCCATTGTATATATATGCCACATCTTCTTTACCCATTCATCTGTCAACGGACACTTCGGTTGCTTCCATGTCCTGGCTATTGTAAATAGAGCTGCAATGAACATTTTGGTACATGACTCTTTTTGAATTATGGTTTTCTCAGGGTATATGCCCAGTAGTGGGATTGCTGGGTCATATGGTAGTTCTATTTTTAGTTTTTTAAGGAACCTCCATACTGTTCTCCATAGTGGCTCTATCAATTTACATTCCCACCAGCAGTGCAAGAGGGTTCCCTTTTCTCCACACCCTCTCCAGCATGTATTGTTTCTAGATTTTTTGATGATGGCCATTCTGACTGGTGTGAGGTGATACCTCATTATAGTTTTGATTTTCATTTCTCTAATGATTAGTGATGTTGAGCATCCTTTCATGGTAACACCATCTTTAACATCTTTACTGTAACTACAATAACAAGTTTCTTTACACTGTATTTTAATATCTGACTATGGCACAATGATACCAAAGCTCACTCAATAAAATCAATTCAATAAGGGGCAAAACTCAGTTTGCATATTTCTGAAGATTTGATTTAATCTAAAGATAAATGTTTAGTGTATCCAGTGCAGTGAAGAAGTCCTTC
Source organism: Aethalodelphis obliquidens (assembly GCF_003676395.1). NCBI lineage: Eukaryota > Metazoa > Chordata > Mammalia > Artiodactyla > Delphinidae > Aethalodelphis > Aethalodelphis obliquidens. The sequence goes on along the minus strand of NW_020837946.1, from coordinate 31,804,452 downwards.
CAAATATTACTTCTTGGACAGCAGTGAGTTTTAGGTTTTACACCTTTGGATAAGTGAAAATATTTTATGCTGGCCATTGCCTTTAAGGCAGTAAGGAACTGGAGAAACTCACTGAGAATCTATATTTAAGTAGACTGACATCTCCCCTCTCCAATCGTGTGCAAGGGGAGAATACAGGTCTGCAGAGAGAGCTTCTGGATGTTCTTATAAAAAAAATTTGGGCTTGATTCCAGCACACAGAAGAATGGATGATTGTAGAACTAAAAGAAAAACACAAACCCCAAATTTAGCAATTCAGCCTTCAGTAAAATTAAGCTGAAATCAGAAATTGATGACTTAGTAACAATTGACTTAGTAACAATTAGTAACAATGAAAATATTTAGTAACAGCACACTTGAAATAATGAAGAACTGTTGATACATAGGCTTTGGAAATACAAAATACTGAGCTGGTTTTGAACATCTTGTTTTGAAAGACAAGAAAGTATATTAGACAATATTTGCATACCAGTCACCATAAAATTTGGGTTAATTTAATCCTTATTATGTTTCTTAGCATTATGCTGAGTTTCTGTCTATTGCTCTTTAATTAAAAAAGCAAAAAATTTTCAAAAAATATTGAAATTTAATAGTTTCAAAGACTGCTGACATAATTCTGAGTGTTCAAATGCTTAAAAGATTATATTTGTAGTATCTTTGATGAAAAATAACTGTTAAAGTAGAAAACTCTCTTTTCCATAGGAAGTTTTATTTGTAAACTGTAAAGAGACTTCTGTTGTACTGATATTTACTCACCCTTTCTTTCATAGTAACAGAATTTTTAGCTGGGTATAGGAATACCTAGAATAGAGACAGTGAGGGAGAGCCACGTGACTGAATTATGGCCAATACGACGTAAACAGAAGTAATTTGTAAACTTGTGAAACTATTTCAAAGGGACAGAATATGCCCTACTTCTCCCTTTCCTCTTGTGGGGTCTGGAATGTGGCTGGCATAGCAAATCATCTTGGAAAGTGCAGACAAGGAAAGAACTTTAGTTATAAAGAGCAAAGATAGAAGGACCGGGCTCCCCTGGTGGTGCAGTGGTTAAGAATCCGCCTGCCAATGCAGGGGACAAGGGTTCGTGCCCCGGTCCGGGTAGATCCTACATGCCGTGGAGTGGCTAGGCCCATGAGCCACAACTACTTAGCCTGCACGGCTGAAGCCCGTGCTCCGCAATGGGAGAGGCCGCGATAGTGAGAGGCTCGCGCACCGCGATGAACAGTGGCCCCTGTTCTCCGCAACTGGAGAAAGCCCTCGCACAGAAACGAAGACCCAACACAGCCAAAATTAAATATAAAATAAATAAATTAATTTAAAAAAAAAAAGAAAAAAAAAAGATAGAAGGACCTGGGTTTCTGACCTCATAAAGGGCGGGGGCGGGTCATACCTGCCAAAGACCTCTTATCTCCAGATTTCTTTCTTTTATATGAGAGAGAAATAAACGACTGTGTTATTTAAGCCACTATTATTATTTGCATACTGCTAATTCTAAATAATAACCAATTTTGTGCTAACTGATCTGCTGACTGTGACCTCATTGGTTAAGTCTTAATTAACTCAATCAAAATAAACTCTCCAGATGGTCTTAAAATTAGAAACATCCGGAAATATATTCCTATTGTAAAAAAGTTATTTTATAAGTTGAACAAGAAATTATAGAAACACGATACAGAATCTCAATTTTCTGAGACAATTGTAAAGACCCCAAAATTGTATGCCTTAGACCCAGAGCTGTCCAAACCAGCTTTCTGCAATGATGGAAATACTCTGCATCTGTGTCGCCTGACATTGTAGCCACTAGCTATATGTGGCTATTGAGACTTGAAATATGGCTAGTACAACAGAGAAATTGAGCTTTTAATTTATATAATTTAATTTAGATTTAAATAACCATGCCATTAGATTATGGCCATAATGATTTCAGTTTTCAAAATATTTAAAGCTCAATAACATACCGACAGAATATCTCGCTTTGAGAATTTACACTTTCTAGAGAAACGTCCAACATAAATGGATTACAAAATATGTGCGTAGTTGTCTTGACTTGATTTGCTTTATAAGGTTGTTAGCCATAATTCAGTTAAATATTGGAGAAGAGTATTTGGTCATCTACCAAATATGATGTTTTTGATATAGTTGATATTGAGCTTTACTTTGGAAGAGTAATTAGGAGGCAGGCCAATGATGTATTGGAACTTTTCCTAGATAATGACGGTAAAACCAAGTAGTTAACTAAAGGGGAAAGCTTACCTTTCTGCTTTCTCTGCTGGGAATGGATATGTAAGTACAACTCAGCTAAAAATGGCAATATTCATTGGGGTTACAGCACAGATGAAATTAGACCAAGATTCCAGTTGCAGCTCAACTAACTCACTGTGTGATCTTGGGCAAGTTGCCCAATTATCAGCTTCAGTTCATCATCTATAAAATGAAGCTAGCAATAATACCTATTTATAGAGTTTTAGGTTCATATGAGATAATTTTCACTAAGCACTTGGTGCAGTGCCAGGATCAGAGTAAACACTCTGAAACTTACAGAAACACAGGCCACAATCTAGTTTTAGAACCAAAAGATAGAAAGGAAAAAATGAACGAAAACAACAAAATTCCCCAAATGAGACAGACTTGGCCACCAGTGGGAATGCATGATCTTGCCAATGCTTTGGGATACTTCTCTGTAGAGGCAGAAGTAGAATTTATAAAAGTTAGAAGTTTATCAAATAATTAACATATGTCCCAATAGACAACGCATGACTTAACAGGGGTCATGTAAGTGATAAGAAATATAATATCTACTTTTCCAGCAAGTTGAGTCAGAACCAGAGATTTCTATCATATGAGCCAGAAAGCTTAAAAGCAGTCTTATGAGGTTAACAAAGATAAAGTTTGGTCATTTACCCGGAGTATGTATGTATTTATTTATTTCCCTGAAAACCAGAAGAGATGAAAGGTCAAGACCATTGTATATGGAAAATCTGTTGCTCTCTAGACCGTGTCTCTTACAGGCACATAATTAATTATAAAATCAAATGTACTCTGTATGTAATAATAAAATTAACCAATTTTAAGAAAACTACCTCTTTTGGTTTACGCTGTATATTGAGGTGGTGAGGTAAGGTAAGAAACGTCACACAAGAAATGAACAAATTGACTATTCTCACTTTCCAGCACTTTAGGTGTTGAAATATTTGCTAGGCATTTCCTATTTTCTTAGCTTAGGTGTATAGGGGGAAAAAACAGAAATGAGTTAGGAGTAAATGAATTATGGTCTTAATAAAACTAGGTGAATTTGAAGAAAATTGTGTGGGCCAAATAAAAAATTTACCAAATAACCTCTATTAACCTCTGTAAGATTTCTTCACCCAGTTTCAACGTGATATTTTATTATAATATTTTGTATATTGTTGCACTAAAGCCAAGGATATCCCAGAGGATGTTATTACAAAATTGTATGACTCTCATCTTAAAATAAAAATATAAGCAAAAAAAAAAAGTAATCTGAAATGTTGGGTTTTCTTACTTCTATGACCTAATCTGGCTGCATTTCAGGAAAGGAATGTTGGTTATTATAGGAGTTTTAGTTACTGGAAGATAGGAGTGTGTGTGTTGGGGGGTAGGGGTGGGTAGAGTAGGATTTAAAATGATGGTGATGAAAAACTGGTGTTGCTTAGAACTGGCAAAAATCGTAACTACCAGTGTAGCACGCCATCCTGGATTTGGCAGTGAAATTCATCTGGTTTGGGGCACAGTCATCTAATCAGTTCTTGAGCACAGAGGAGTTTTCTGGCTTTCTGTATTCCTTAGGGTTTTCGGTTGTAAGCATCAGAAATCAACCCCAGCCAAGTTATGTGAAAAAAGAATTGTTGGGCAATTCACAGAATTGGTGGGAGGACTAAAGAATTAGGCTTGGAAAATAAACAAGAGCCAAGAGAGGTTTGACTGAAGTAAAGGTGGCCAGGGTTTCACCACCATCAATGCCACCCTCACTAGACTCATGATGCTGGTGCTATTGCCGTGTACAATTCTCAGCCTTATCCAGATCTTCGTGTCACCACCGTTAGAGTCAAAGTCTCTGCTGAAAGCATCTAACTGGTAGAACCTACATCCTTTACCTTATCTTTCAGGGCCTTTAGCTTTCACTTCAAGATACAGATGGTGAGGAATTATCTCCCAGAGAAGGTTGTTCAGAAAAAAAGATGAATGTCCATACTTTCTGGACCAGGTACCCTGGAGTTGGATTTATTGGTTCCTCAGCTGAGCAGGACTGCTCTTCAAGGAGGTGGGGTTTAGGCCAGGTGGGGTTGGGTAATGTGAGGCAGGTGCTCAAAGGCGGGGCACATACTATATCTGTGAATGATAATTTTAAATCTTTGCAGAACTTACATAAAAAAAGTATATATTAAACATGGCACAGGGCATGATGGGAAGACGATGGCTCAACAAGTCCCACATTCTCTTCCCTTTTATTGCTAATAACTCCAACCCAAAACCTCTTCTGGGCTAACTGGGAGCTAGGGCTGGAAGGCAGGTGGAGTACAGAGGGCTGGGCTTCCCTTCCCCTTACCACCCTAAAGCCAGATGAAGCCCAGATACAGCCTGGGGAAAGATTTGAAAGCTGCAGTTCCTGGGGAGAGCTTGGCCCATGGACATCGCTGAGCACCCAGGGAGAAGATTGACATTGGCTAGCATGAGTGTGCCTGTCTTTTTGGCCTTTGGGAAGCCAAAGAAGAGGCTGGGTCTTCTCCACTTCTGAGGTTGAGAGAGCATGAGAAGCCCACAGAGAAAAGAGGCATCCTCCCAATCCTCAGCAAAGGACTGAGAATCTTTTCATCAATGCAATGGGTCACATGACAAGAGACTGCTGTACTTCCACCACTCTCAAGATTCCACCCTAAAGTACCTCCAAGAACAGACAAAGGAAAATAGCACTACATCCCAGGAGCCAGCAGTCATAGAGAAGAGTAAATAATCAGAACAGACCTTAACAAAATCTGAGGAATTTGCTTGAGGAAGGACTTTAAACAAATAATAAATAAAAATCCATAGAACTCAAGATAGGGGAAGATATTTAGGGGAGAAAACAGTGGTAAGGAAGGGATCTTGCAATATATATAGTTAAGTCAAAATGGATAACCATAGACTATTTGAATGTGTAAAAACTAAGAGGAAACTAATAGAGAAGGAGGTTGAGATTAATGAAATAATGAAATTTAAAAATGATGCATAGGTTAAATACATCTGAAAACTGGTTCTTTGTAAAATTCAATAAAATAGATAAGTTCCCTGAGGACTTCATTAAGGAAAAACTAGAGAGCAAAAATACATAAAATTAGGAATGAGAGAGGAAACGTAACCACAGAAAAGTAGAAGATTGAAAGATAAGGCCACATATAACTCAATATGCCACACATAACTCAATTGCAACAAATTTGGAAACTCAGAAGAAATGGGTAATTTTCCAACAAAATATAATTACCCAAGTTAACCCAAAATTAATTGGAAAACTTGACTAGACTAATTACTATAGAGTTATAGTAATTATAACTCTTATAGATAAGAATAGATTATAACTCTTATAGATTCTTATAGATAAGAATCGCCTCTACTTGCTAAAACTATAAATTCCTATAGCTGACTGTATCCCAGATCTAATGAATCAGAATCTTCAGTGTTGGGACCTAGTAATTTCTACATTTATCAAGAGCTCCAGTTGATTCCTATCATCAATGAAGTTAGCAAACGTTGCCATAGAAGATTGGGCTAGGTTATTGCAGACCTACCATTTAAGAAAAGGCCTTAGACCTGATGTTTTTATAGCTAGTTCTATGTAGCCTTTAAATAACAGATATTTTCAATTTTATATAACTATTCTAGACCAGAAAAATTCTTATGATGTCAGCATAATGTTAATACCAAAACTTGATATAGTACAAAACAAAAACAAAAAATGACAGACCAAACTTACTAACAGATATAGATGAAACCATCTAATAGCACATAGAACCCAGCAATACATCATCATAATAATATACCATCACCATATAGAATTTATTCCATGATTACAAGAATGATTTAAAACAAGACTCTATGAACACCATTTATTTCATTAATAAATTGAAAGAGAAAGAAACATGTGATCATATCAATAAATGCTAAAAAGACATTTGATAACACTGATTAATCATTCCTAATAAAAACTATAAGCAAAATAGGAAAAAATGAGATTATTCAAATATTATAAAGCCTGTTTTTTAAAAGCTAGTAACAACTATAATTACAAGTAACAATACATCTTTCTTTTAAAACTAAAAATTCATATGCCCTTTGAACCAGCAATCCCCTTGTGGGGAACCAATCTCATAGAAATAAAAGCAAGGTGCTTAGTGAAGCATTGTTATAGTGACAAAAAAACTGGAAAAAAAGTGAATGCCTAATGAGTAGGAAAGAAGGATAAATAAGTTAGAATACACTCACAACATGGAATATCATACAGTAATTAAAAAGAATGTGAATTCATTAAGCTGATTTGTTGACTCCTAGGGACTGCCACAGAGTATTGTCAAAGAAGAAAAGTAAGATACAGAGATACGTAGCATGCTATGACTCTATTTTTGTAAAGCAAACAATGTCAAAAACCCACTACATACGAATAAATATGAATAAATGTAGCCAAAAGTATATATTGTACAAAGTACAGAGGGGTACACATTGGTAGTTAACATGAGGAATAAGGGTGAGTGGAGAGAGGATGGAGGTGGGAGAGAGAAGTTAGAAAAAAAAAAAAAAGCAAAACAACAACAAAAAAGGCTTTCCTATAATGGTCTAACATGTAAAATAGAATTCTATTTATGTTAAAGGATGTATGTGTGTGTGTGTGTATTTGCATATAAATAAATTTTTAAGCAAATAAATAATTTTAAGCAAATCCCAAATGCCATAAAACTTTAGAAATACTTCAGTATGAATTTCCAACATGTATTTTTATGTTTGTTTGTACTGGTATCATGAACTAGGAAAGAGGAAAGATGTGGACCGGTGCACACCAAACTGTTATTATCAGTCACCTCAGGGGGTGGAAGCAGAGATGTGGGGGTCAGGGATATAATTAGCTTTGCTTTTATATGCTTTTAAACTGTATTGTTTCGCTTGTTTCAATAAGCAAGGAAAAGCTAGCAATTCGGTCCTCTGGTCGGCCTTAGAATAGGAAGACACCTTAGCAATATCTGCCGTCTTTTCTCTCATACCAAAGGTAGCATATGCATGAGCAGTTGTGATCATGCATTAGTTAAATAGCAATATACTTGTGAGGAAACAAATGGATGGCTTTTTACCAAACCTGTGAAAGTTAAGATTTTATATATATATATATATATATCCCCTAAGGAAATAAATCTAAATTTTGAAAATTCTTTGCACTAAATGCTTTCAAGTAGATGTCCTTAAATTCTCCAGTTGTTGGACATACAGATTATGTCCCAAATAATACTGCAATTTGTATCTTTTATGTGCTGTCATTAAAAATGATGTTTAAAAAGATGGCCAAAAACATTTTAAAGATTAAATGTTAAGAGAAACAAAGAATGATAGGCTGGAAATACCCTTCCCTAAAAACAAAAACAAAACCTTATGCATAGAAAGAAGACAGGAAGGAAATAGAGTGCAACAGAATGAAAACAAAGGCTATATTTCAAAAGTGATATCATATGTGTTTATAAATAGTACTTCCTATTATTTTCTGTTTTGTCAAACTTATAATTAGTCTGCAATATTTTTATAACAAAAAACCTAAAACACTTAAAAAAAACTTTTCTAACTCAAGTACAAAAGTTGATTTTCACACAAAGCCTTTATAAGTATTTTGTAGACGTTATTATTAGAGTCATTCTTTCACTATCTCCGGCATTACATAGATTTGTGAAATACTAAATAAGGGCAGAAATACATATGTTGTCAGTAAGTTGTCTTTAGTTCGGTCAAAAATCTCTGCATTCAAAAAGTAACTATAAGAAATTGCAGACAGAAAAATATGAGAATTCTCTGAAACTAGCATTTTGGCTCCACTATCAGGGAAATCTCAACCTGGCATGAGGTATTGAAGAGAGGCCAAAAAAAAGATGTTATTTTTGAACTAATATGACAAAAGTAGGAGCATTACCAGACCAGCTTTAGAACAGTCCCACTTCCCCTTTTATTAAAATAGTTAATTTCATTTATTTATTCTCATCTATTCATTCAGTCAAATATCATATGCTAAGTTAGGCCAGGTAACCTCTGTGAATGGCAGTTTCTTTATATGTAAAATGGGGTTCCTCTGGAGTACTACTTAACTTCTTACAGAGTACTTCTGAATGTGAAGTTCCTGGCAATGCAATAGGTACCCAAAAAATAGAACCTGTTGCTGCTGTTATTATTATTACTCTTGCCAAAGGGCTTCACAACTATTCCACTGAGGAGGAATTGATACCACAGTGTGTTAAATGCCACTTATAATTAACAGTGCATAAAACTGTATATGTCTTATCCCACAAAGTAGATTCAGTATTTCTCTGCAATTTTTAAACTAGTATTTGTCGCCTCTGTCAAGTCCTTAATTGAAAGATGCCTTTGGTTCTGAATCAGGGCAGCCTATATTTTCAGTAACTCTGCCACTGAGTTAGGCCAGCCACCCTCGCCCAGTGGTAGCTGAAAGGCTTCTTGCTGGTGTGAGAATCATCCTTGACTCACAAGGGAGGCGATGACAAGGACCCCTCAAGTCTTTCCAAAGTCTGTCGCTAGGCTTCTTGATAGAAACCACTAGTGCAATTTTTTCTGTAAGTACCTGGTAACAGTAACCATGTGTGCCGGTGGCTAATGCATCCCATGGCCGCTTGGAATAGCAACAAGAGTCTCCCGTTGGAAGGATGCTGCAAATGAGATTTTATATTGTTAAAAGAACACTTGAAAGTCAGGGGATACACATGCATTTTATGTAAATCCAAATTCAATTTGGAAAAACACCATGGCCTTCTGGCACCCAATAAAGGAAGGGAACTCAGACACATGTTCCCATCAGGTGGTACCTCTCATGAGCTGGAGTAGTCTAAGCTTTAAGTGGTTATGCTGAATTCTTGGCACGGCCGGCTGTCAATAACGGTGACTATTATTTGCTGTTGTCGGCATCATGATCATCATTAACATGGTCCTGTGGTTTTTATCTGAGGGTTCAGCCAAGAAAGAACTTGCCCAGACCTCATTCTAGTTAATTGCAGGATGAATTCAGAGCAAGGAAGACTGCTTTTCTAGTTATAGAATCTAGTTTAGAGAGCCAAGTGATTGTGGCATATGGAGTCATCCTGCTTTTTTTCCCCCAAGTCCATGTGCGGGCAGTTCTTTTTCTGTCCTAGAGATCATTGTGTTTTAGAACAGCTCTTTTGAATGACTACTCCCCTTTTATGCTGGGATACACATGACTGCTACTCCCATTGAATGTATCCAGATTTGATAAATGCAGCAAATGTTGGTGAAGCAAAGCACACAGTAATTCGTGAGTGTCACAACTATATCCAGTTCACCAGAACTGATACGTGTTTTCGTTTGGGTCCTCTCTGAAGTAGAGCTTGAGGTAAGAACTAAGGTATGGGTAGTTTATTTGGGAGATGATCCTCTGAAGCAGGAGTAGAGGAGTAGACAGAGTGAGGTGAGAAAGGAGGAAAAGCTAACAAAGGGTGCATTATTGAGGCTGTCACATTAAGCAATGGGGCCAGATTGTTCCAGAACCTGGGAGAAGCATATAGAATGCCTCTCAGAATCGTTCATCTGAAGGACTGGCATCAGTCATCCGTTGTTGAGGGTTTTCAGGGAGCTTAACTGCGCTGAGATTCTGGTCTTATTTTCCACATAGTTGGGTTGGGATTTAGAGAAGGCCATGGGGTAAACAAACACAAGAACACACCAGGGGTGGGAGCCCTCTGAATGAATGGTGGAGTAAAGGTCTGCAAAAATTTGTTTTTCCATAGAAGTAATAAGAACTGTCAAAATCAACTCTTTTAGAACTCTGAAAATTAAAGGCTTGCAATAATCTAAGGACTATCTATTAAAGCAAAATGGCCAAATCTTAGTAAGATCAGCAAGATTCTGGCATTCCAAGGCTCACCACAAAGCTGGAGAGGAAAAACCGGTGAATTAAATGTCCATAGGGTGTTTTAAAAGGCTCTGACAGGGCTTCCCTGGTGGCGCAGTGGTTGAGAGTCCGCCTGCCCATGCAGGGGACACGGGTTCATGCCCTGGTCCGGGAGGATCCCACATGCCATGGAGCGGCTGGGCCCGTGAGCCATGGCCGCTGAGCCTGCGCGTCCGGAGCCTGTGCTCCGCAATGGGAGAGGCCACAACAGTGAGAGGGCCGCGTACGGCAAAAAAAAAAAAAAAGGCTCTGACATATTCCTGCACATCCGGAAGCCCACGTGAGTACAAAGGACTGGGAGACTCATTGGTTCAAGGCATTTAAGGAAATCTTTGTCTAGTTATTAACTGATCACTAAGCTAGCAGAGCAGAGACTCCAGCGGTTGCACAGGACAAAGAATATAGACTTTAAAGAACAAGTTCCGGAGGGTCATCAAACAACAGCAAAACCTCTGGGAAAGTTGGGGTATCTGACTTGTAGAGTTGACACCTTATATTATTTAAAATGTCCAGTTTTCAGCAAAAAATTATTAGACATGCAAGGAAACAAGAAAGTATAACCCATACACAGGAAAAAAGTAGCCAATAGAAACTGTCCCCGAGGAAGCCCAGAAGTTGTACTTACTACACAAAAACTTTAAATTAGCAACATACAAATGTTCAAAGATATAAAGGAAATCATGTCCAAAGAATTAAAGGAAAGTAAGAGAATGATGACTCATCAAATACAGAGTATCAATAGAGAGTTAGCAATTATAAAAAAGAACCAAATAGAAATTCTGGATATGTCAATTATACTTCAGTTTAAAAAAGAAAAGAAATTCTGGAGTTGAAAAGTACAAAAATTGAAATGAAAAACTCACTAGAGGGGGTCAAGAGCAGTTCTGAACTGGCAGAAGAATCAGCGAACTTGAAAGCAGGTTAATAAAGAATTAGTGGTAACTGATGCACAACATTGTAAATATACTGAAAATCACTGAGATGAACATTTTTTTAAAAAAGTGTGATCTTTATGAAATGTGAATTTTATCTCAGTAAAGCTCTTACTGAAAAATCAAACAAACTACTTGGTGGGTGCTTGAGGTGGGGCACTGCCAGCTGAAGATGAATCCGAGTTCCCATGAAACTGCCACCTACTGCCATGCTGAAATCAGAGGTGAGCTGGGAAGTGATGTCGGCACCAAAGAAACCTGCTACAGTAGCTTGTGAATAGATACAATAAGAAGCAAGTTAATATGTTATTCCTAGGGTTTTAGGAGTAGATTTGTGCTTTGCTTTCCCACTCAGGGAAATCAAAGAGAAAAAAATGAATGGAAGTGGGGCAATTGATAGTGATCACCTTGAATTCTCTATAATTAATTTTTAAATACAATTCTAAATTTTACATTCTAATACAATTCTGAACTTTAAGAATTAAAAAATCATTAATAAAACTTTTTTTTTTCTTTATAACACATCTCACAACAGATAGTAACCTAGCACTGTGTGGTGAGACCATGGTAGGGAACCAGTGCTTACCAGGTCATTTATTTCAGTGAATTCCAAATTTTAGTAAGTATAAGAGTTACTTGAGAAGCTATTAAAATGTTGATTTTGGATTTCTCTTACTCTCTAAAACTCCCTTCACCTCCCTACTCCCACTAAAGAGTATGATTCAGTAGGATGGGGAGGGACCCAAGTGTCTGCATTGCCAAAAAGCATCCCTCCTGATTCTGATGCAGGCAGTCTGTGGATTCCAGATGGAGAAACACTGATTTAGTACAACTCACTAGTTTTACAGCTGAGATAAATGGACAGAGCAAGAGAAAATGTCTTAAGATTGCATGATAGAGGCAGAGGTATAGAGTGAGAGTCTAAATTCAAGTCTTGTCACCTGCAGTCCTGTGCTTTTTCCACTACATCACAGTGCTTCTTATATATTTGGGTTAGAACAGCCCTGCGCTCACTGCTCAGGGGTGCCCAGGGGGGCAGTGGACCACATATCAGGGAGCATTAAAGCCACTACACACCTATTCATGGCTTGGGCAGTCAGAATTTGTGCTGCCATTGCACATAACAAGCATCTTGTGCAGAGCACCAGCATGTGAGTGTCGTCACTGTGGCCACAGCGAGAGAGTCAGGGAATGAGATGACATATTTAAAAGTACTCAGAGATTTCAGAGCGTGGTAACCCAAAGACTGGCTAATTATTCACTTCCTCTCGGACCAGAGCTACACAGCACTAAGCATTCACATATTTTCAAACATGTGGATCACTGATTTAAGGGTTCAGTTTCCTGCTGGCATCTGACATCATGAAACCACAACTGTAGAGAATTCCAGTTCACGGTTATAAATAAAATTGGCTACAAAGGTTAGAGACAATGAAAGGTCTGAGACGGGGTGTACTCTTCAAGGATAAAAGATTAGCCTTGGGCTTCCCTGGTGGCGCAGTGGTTGAGAGTCCACCTGCCGATGCAGGGGACACGGGTTCGCACCCCGGTCCGGGAAGATCCCACATGCCGCGGAGCGGCTGGGCCTGTGAGCCATGGCCGCTGAGCCTGCGCGTCCGGAGCCTGTGCTCCGCGACGGGAGAGGCCACAACAGTGAGAGGCCCGGGTACCGCAAAAAAAACAACAAAAAAAGATTAGCCTTGAAACTATATTATTATAATTTGATACCATTGGGCTGGGATAGAGGGACGAGGAAGAAAGAGGGTACTAGGCTGAGAAAGCCTCAGGTACAAAGGCATGGTAGCATGGGAACACATGGTGCAGTAGGGGAACTGGGAACCACAGGAAGTTAGTGTGGCTAAGTGAAGGACAGGAAGAGAGAGAGGACTGGCAGGGATGGGGAGGGACATGAACACTGAGAGATGAGGTCAGAGTGGGAGGCAGGATCCAGATCACTCAGGGCCTCCTTTGAAGGAGCTTGGACATCATCTTAATGCCAACAGGGAACCAGAGGAGAATTTCAAGTGATAGAATTGCAGTCTAGAAAGATGACTCAGGTTGGAATATGGGGAGAAGTTGGAAAGGGGGTCCAGAAATGGACACCAGTTAGAAATAAGAGCCTGAACTAAGGCTCTTATCGTTAGTTCATTTTTCACTTTTTGCTAATAAGTAAAGTTTTGTGCCTATTTTTCTTTCCCTTTTATCCAATTGATTAAGTGATCGCCCCATGCTTGAGGACAATCACTTTCAGCTGCTGCCACTGGCTGGTCCTCAGGAGGCCTGATCCTGGGAATGCTTTGCCTACTGCCTCTTTGCTTGGAAGACATTCCAATGAGCAGATTCGAGAATCAGATTTCAGAGATACGGTCCTGGATGATGGGTATAAAGGTTACAAAAGAAACCGGTAAGGAGAGGAGTGGAGAAGACGTGAAAAGGCGAGGAGAAAGAAAGAGAGAAAAGATATATGAATGTGTAAAACTTGGAAGAAGAATCATCAAGAGGTCATTCTTAGACTGCAAAAATACCTTTTAAGGATTGCTTTAAAAGAAAAAATAGGGCTTCCCTGGTGGCGCAGTGGTTGAGAGTCCGCCTGCCGATGCTAGGACATGGGTTCGTGCCCTGGTCCGGGAGGATCCCACATGCCGCAGAGCGGCTGGGCCCGTGAGCCATGGCCGCTGAGCCTGCGTGTCCAGAGCCCGTGCTCCGCAACAGGAGAGGCCACAACAGTGAGAGGCCCGCGTACTGCAAAAAAAAAAGAGAAACCCAGAATTTCAAGTTGGATATCTTCTTTAGAGTTACGAAGATAAATTTAAATAAATTAATGTCTTTTTTTATGTTGATGAACTTTTTAATTAAAACTTAAAAAAACTTTTTATTGAAGTATAGTTGATTTACAATGTTGTGTTAGTTTCAGGTGCACAGCAAAGTGATTCAGTGCTATATATATTATATATATAATATGTATATTCTTTTTCATATTCTTTTCCATTATAGTTTATTACAAGATATTGAGTATGGTTCCCTGTGCTATACAGTAGGTCCTAAAATAAATTAATTTCTAAATGCATTTTTCCTAACTTTTCTTTTTTCTTATTTATTATTTATTCATTTTTGGCTGTGTTGTGTCTTTGTTGCTGTGCACGGGCTTCCTCCAGTTGTGGCGAGCGGGGGCTACTCTTGGTTGTGGTGAGCGAGCTTCTCATTGCGGTGGCTTCTCTTGTTGTGGAGCATGGGCTCTAGGTGCACGGGCTTCAGTAGTTGTGGTGCATGGGCTTAGTTGCTCCGCGGCATGTGGGATCTTCCCAGACCAGGGCTTGAACCTGTGTCCCCTGCATTGGCAGGTGGATTCTTAACCACCGCACCACCAGGGAAGTCCCCTAAACGCATTTTTAAAGAGCTCATAATTAAAATAAATGAATTATGTCATAGTGATCTCATGTATATATCATGCTAAAAGGTAAAATGTTATTAAGTTGCACAAAGGAAGCAGATCAATGTCCTGGGGTTTGCAACACATGTTGAGTAGGAGCCAGGGCCTAACTTCACATCTTGGAGGAGTTCAGATTTTCTGAGAGGGGACTGAGAAATATGCACTCACTGGGGTGGCAGAGGAGCCTGGGGCTGGAAATCAGGTTACTAAATCCTTGTCTGGAGCATGTGGGCAGATGTGAGAAGTGGGAGGAGTGTTCAGACCACATCATTTCCTAGTGAAAATGCCAATGCAAACTTGCAACCATAGCAACACAATAGTCCTATTAAAGCCATACTAAAAAAACCTCTTTCAATTGAATTTAATTGACCAAAAAGCAAAACCAAAAAACCACCCTTCCATTTTTCACTTTTTACTAATAAGTGAAGTTTTGTGTCTATTTTTATTTCCCTTTTATCCAATTAGTTAAGAGTGCATTGCTAGCTTTATTTACAATAGCCAGGACATAGAAGCAACTTAAGTGTCCATCGACAGATTAATGGATAAAGAAGATGTGGCACATATATACAATGGAATATTACTCAACCATAAAAAGAAACGAAACTGAGTTATCTGTAGTGAGGTGGATGGACCTAGAGTCTGTCATACAGAGTGAAGTAAGTCAGAAAGAGAAAAACAAATACCGTATGCTAACACATGTATATGGGATCTAAAAATAAAATAAAAAATGGTTCTGAAGAATCTAAGGGTAGGACAGGAATAAAGACGCAGACGTAGAGAATGGACTTGAGGACACAGGGAGGGGGAAGGGTAAGCTGGGACGAAGTAAGAGAGTGGCATGGACATATATACACTATCAAATGTAAAATAGCTAGCTAGTGGGAAGCAGCTGCATAGCACAGGGAGATCAGCTCGGTGCTTTGTGACCACCTAGAGGGGTGGGATAGGGAGGGTGGGAGGGAGACACAAGAGGGAGGAGATATGGGGATATATGTATACGTATAGCTGATTCACTTTGCTATACAGCAGAAACTAACACACCATTGTAAAGCAATTATAAAGATATTAAAAAAAGAATTTTATAGATAGAAGGTGGTAATTATATCATCTCTCGGGATTTTGAAAGTACATATTTTAAAGATGTATTAATTTGCTGTATGTTCATTGTTGCTGAGTAAATAATCTTGCTTATTTGAGGGTTTGTTTCTGTTATTTTTGAAGTAAAAATTAAATAACATTGAGAATTATAAATAGTATAACTGCTATAACTACTAATAAAATACTCAAAATATCCTCAAGATATTTATATTTAAAAAAAAAGTGCATCGCTAGAAGATTTCTTGATAACACTTTCTAACACAGAGGCAAAAGTTTTAGAAATACAATCTGTACTTGCAGAAGATAATTCTCTTATGACTCTACCAGGGGAGAAACAAAGAAAATAGAAACTAATAAGAAAGTTGGAGATGGCTTTAGAGTTTCTTGTCTAGGCATCAAAATGAAATTGGAGTGGATGGTGGGTAGAGAGCTGAGTTAACACGGGTAATGCAGAGGGGAGATGAGATGGAACTTCTCTGAAGATTTCAGGAGTTTTTCTAAAGAGCAGGGCTGGTACTGAGGAGACTGAGGCATGCAAGTACAGGGTGAGGTCCCATCTTTATTCAAACTTTTGATATTTTATCATGGATTTGTTTGCATTCATTCTGACTTAAAAATATTACATTAAAATATTATTTGTCTTAATTACTGAGTTTTTTGTCATCCCAATAAAATTTGTGCCTGAAGTGAGTGCCTTACTTGCCTCACCCTAGTTCCTGCCCTGCTAGGGGAAAACAACAATGAAGAAAAAATTCATAGAGAACATTAGAAATTTTGTTTGCATTCTGAGCTCTACTTGAAAAGTAAAGCTTATATTCCCTAGGTGCAGAGGTCCTGGGCTCTACCTCCTATGGTTTACAAGGCCAGGATGTTTAGAATTGAACATTAAACAATCTAGGGGAGATACTGCACTTTATGGTGTTTCTCTTCTCACTGCGTTGAAGACTTTCTCTTTATTACTGATTCTAACCAGTTTGATTACATTGTACCTTAATGAAGTTTTCTTCTTGTTTTTTTATGCCTAGGGTTAGCTGGAGATTCTTGGATCTGTGGGTTTATGGTTTTCATCAAGCTTAGAAAAATTTAAGTTATTATTTCTTTAAATATTTTTCTGTTCCTCCCACTTTCTGTTAGGGACTCCAGTACTCCAATTACATGCATATTAGGCTGCTGGAAGATCTCTGATGCTCATTTGTTTTTCGGTCTTTTTTTCTCTAGGAGTTTCATTGTGGATGATTTCTATTGCTATGTCTTCAAGTTCACTAATTCTATTTTATACAATGCCTAATCCACCATTAATCCTACCCAGTGTATTTTTCATTTCAGACATTATAGTTTTAATATCCAGAAGTTCTGTTTGGGTCATTTTTATATATTCCATGTCTTTTTAAAAAACATACTTAATCCTTCCTTTTTGAACATATGAAACAGTTATAATAACTGTTTGAATGTCCTGGTGTACTAATTCTAGTATCTCTTGTCATTTCTTGATCTGTTTATACTGATTGCTTTTTCCTTTATTATGGGTTGTATTTTCCTGCTTCTTTGCATGCCTGGTAATTTTGGATTGGATGCCACACATTGTGAATTTTACATTGTGGTGCTGGTTATTTTTATATTCCTATGAATATTCTTGATACTTATTCTGGGATACAGCTAAATTACTTGGAAAAAGTTTGATTCTTTTCAGGCTTGCTTTTAAGCTTTGTAGGTGGGACCAAGAGCAGCCTTCAGTCTATGGGCAATTTGCCCTCATTACTGATTCTTCTAACCAATGGGTCAAGAAATATAAGATTTTCCACTCTGGCTGGTAGGAACAGGAACTATTTCCAGCCTTGTGTGAGCAACAAGTATTATTTCCTCTAATCCTTTCCCTGACCTCGGGTAGTTTCCTTATATGTATACACTGACCAGCTCCTAGCTGAAGATTGAATGGGGACCCTCTCAAGATCTCTAGAGCTTTCTCTGTGATACTTGTTTGATATTCTGCTCTGCAAAACTCTAGCTGCCTTGGCTCCTGGACTCCCAGCTTTATCTCCTCCCTGAACTTTGTCTTGGAAACTCTTTCAAGGCAGTAAGCTCAGACAATCATAGAGCTTTCCTCATTTGTTTTCTCTCTCTAAGATATCATTGTCCTCTGCTGCCTGGTGTCCGATTCTAACAACTGTAATTTCATATAGTTTTCCCATTTATTTTTAGTGGTTTTTTGTTTGTTTGTTTTGTTTTGTTTTTAGAGGGAGGGTTAGTTAGGTCCTTGTTACTCCATTTTGCCTGGAGCAAAAGTCTCCAACTTTATGGCTTCTGAATGTGGTTGATGAGTAATTCCTTTGGAGAACAGAATAAATTACATCTTGAATGATCAGTTAAAGTCTCTTAATGATTTAGGACATCCTAATAAAATTTACATCATTTTCAAGTGTCAAAACATAATGCTCATGATTTTATACTCATAATTTTTATATAAATACTTAGTAAGCAAGTGTCAAAGTTTTATTTCTCATTAATGAGGTAAGCAGAAAGATGATAAAGGCAGATCTATTAGGAGGGAAGGAGGAAGGGAAGGAAAGGGAGAGAGAATATAAATGGAAAAATATGTTGGAATAAGTTAGGTCAATTAGATATAAAACTATTAATGTCCCACAGGCCAATAAAATTATAACCTTTCAGTTTATCTTCTCAGTGGAACAGAAATAATTTTTATTTCTATTATATAAAAACTCATTTGTATAGTATTCATTTTCCACAAGTTAACATCTAAACTTTACAGACTTAAAAATGTCAGGACCTTAGTTAATAGTAATAGTAAGTAAAATAAAAGTTACTTTCCCCTGGAGAGTCAGATGACTGTTGGGTGGGCTTAAGTGTTTTAAGAAGGCATTAAATAGGCACAGTTTTTTGACTTCCTTCTAAGTTTTGGAAATCTTCTTAAGGTAAGTGTTACCTATAAGTCAATGAGATCTGCCCTTATCGGCTGGTCACTCTGGGTCTAAATTTACTCATTTAATGAAAAGATTAAACTAGAGCAGCGGTTTTAAACTGTGGTTACATGTTAGAATCATCTGGGGGAGCTTTTCAAAAATACCAGAGTCAGAGTCCCTTACCAGACCAACTAAATCCAGCTCTTTGAAGGTGAAGCCTGAGCATCATTAACTGTTTTTAATGTGCAGCTGGGGTTGAAAGTCACTGGTCTAGACTGGGTTGCTCAGATTCCTTTCAATAACAGTGCCCCATGATTCTATGGCTTGAAATCTAGGCAAATCACTTTTACACTGAAGAAAATAGACAAATACAAGCTCTGCTAACTTCCCTGCATTGCCAGTGACTTGGAAATGATTCAGGACTGCCAGCATTCACTCCATGGTGTGGAAGCTGCGAGAAAGGCCAGGGGTGGGAGAGCAGAATGACTGGTCTTTGTGGTCCAATTAGATATAGTCAGCATGAGTTGCTAGAAAGAGACAGGAAAGCTTGCAATTTCTTTTAAAAAAGAAAAGGAAAAGAAATATCAAAATTCATTTTGTGCCACTGCCTTTATACTGTTGAGCTCATCTTTGTTCCCAGAGCAGGTGTTCTTTCACAGATGTTATCGGAGATTGCATTTCTGATCTAAGACTGTGCACCCATAAATTAAGACTATGACCAATAATATTCACAAAAAGAAAGTAATGCAATAAGTATAAGCCTTTAAGATGATTTCACATAACAAAATTCTATTTCAAATTCTATTCCTTCAAGCTTGTTGTCACTGATAAGCATTTTTGGTAGTTTTTTTTAATTGAAAAGAATTTTTGAAAGCATCGACTTTTGAAACTTTTCACCCTAAAACTACACTTATGAGAAACACATAACAAATGTAACTGAGCAAGCCAAAAATTAAAAGAAAATTTGCTAAGCTTGGTAAGAGTTTTAAAAATCATAAATTAATGTTGAATTATTTTAAATGGGTTTTGGGCATCTTTCTCAATGATTGTATGACTTCTTTTTTTTTGATTTGTTAATGTAGTAATAGTAATATAATAGTAATAGATATCCAAATATTAAACTATGTTTCTACTTCTGTTATAAACCATACTTGGTCATGATGGATTATTCTTTTAATATTCTATTTGATTCCATTTATTTCCTCCCTGACACTTTTCATTATAATAATCTTTTTTCCTTTACAGTGAAACATCCCTGTGAGTTGAGTAGGAATTGTATTAATTTTCATAGCCATTTGACAGATTAGAAAACTGAGACACAGAGGTGGTAAATGACTTATTAGCTAAGAACAAATGGCAAATAGGTGACAAAGCCTATATTTAAATGTTTGGCTCCTAATTTCCGGCCCAGGGAATTTTTTTTTCCTCTTCTTTTCTCTAGGAGATTTATGTTTTCATCAAAAAAATCATTCCAATCACTAAATATTTCAGATAACCTCACAATATTTCACATAACCTTAGAGTGATGTCTTGGAAACAGGATTTCCATTTCCAGCTAAATCATTAATGCTATTTAAAATCCTAATGCCTAATGCTCTCCTGTTTTTTAAATCTCCACAGTGACAGTTGTCATAACCACATTTAACCATGATGGAGCTTGGGGAAAAATGTGGGGTGGAAGTGGGAGAAGATGAGAACAAGAGAGGTCAGATGGTTGGTTGAGCCATTAGCTGAGTTGCAGAATCAACTAGGATGAGTAGATTTGAGGATGAGCCTGCATGAATGGGCTTATAGAGGCTTAGTTTGAATTTCCAGGTGTGTAACCTACAAGGCAGTTGAAAATATAGTTCTGGAATGCCAACTAAAAATTGTCACTTGCCATTTGCCTCTACAAGGATTAAGTCACTAGCCACTGCAGTCGCTGACCTTCATCACACCCTGAAGGAGTTCAGGGTGGAGATCAGGAATGAGGTACTCTGTGCTCTGGGAAAAAATGGCAGAACAGGCCTTCAGATTGTTAGATATTTTTTTAGGAGAAGATTTTATAAGCCCAAATTCTTGCATCTTCTCATATGTAGAAAAGCACTAAAATCATTAACAGAGACATCTGCTCCTTATGACTAGCAGCAACCTTCTGCCAAAATGTGTGCTTGACGGCACGTATTCCTCACCGAAATCACATATGTACTGACACTCCCTGACCCCCACCTACCTCTTCAGAGCAGTTCCTCAGTGCTATTTGAGATGCTGTCTCCCAGGCTATTAGCCTTATTTTGTCTCAAATAAAAATTAATTCACAACTCTCACGTTGTGCATTTTTTACAGTTGACAGGACCATTGGAGAGAGGTTGGATTGGACATGCAGAGTTGGGAGTGATTGGCAGATAGGTGGTACCAGAGTCTTGGGAATGGCTGAAATCACCCAGGGACAGTGAGGGGAGCAAGGAGAAAGGAATATGAAATGCCAAAATTTCTGTGGATAGAGAAACAGGAGTCAAGAAGAAACACAGAAGAAACACAGAGAGGGAAGCAGAAAAGCAGGAGAGGGCAGCACCCTGAAAGCCAAGGGAAGAGGAGCATTCTCCTCCCTTCTTGCCCTAACCTTGTCTTCTCCCAGGCTTCATCATCTCAGTAAATGGCTCACCTTCCACCCAGCTGCCTAAGGAAGTAAACAGGTATCTTTCTGATTATCCACCCCCCTTCTCTCATCAGCAAGTCTTAGCAATTCAACTCCTAATCATATCTGAATTTGTTCACTTCTTCCCCTTCTATCCAGAACCCCCCACCTCACAACTCCAAGACCCTCCTACCTCTCTCCTGGGCGATTGCAACAGCCTCTTTGGAGGTCCCCCCGCTTCTGATCTTGTCCCCCCTCAACCAAGACCATTCTCCACCCAGAAGACAGAACACTCCACAAAAGCACAAAGTAGTGATCACACCATTCATTGAGGAAAATCCTCCAATGATTTCCTATTGCACTTCAACTAAAATCCCAGCTTTTTATCATGACTTAAATGGATCCACATCTGGCCCTGCCCAGCTCTCCGACCCCATCCTGTACATTCTCCCTTTACTCACCAAATCCAGCTACAACAGCCTTCTTTCTAGTCTTTGAACATACCAAGTGCATCCCCACAGGGCCGTGGCCTTTGCTGCCCTCTTGGTCTGAAGTGCTCTGCCCCAGACTTTGCACTCTGGCTCTGTCTTAAGTCAGGTCTCAGCTTAAATATCACCTCCACAGAGAGGTCTTCCCTGACCACCCCACCTCATGAGCAGACACCCACTGTATTAGTTTGCTGGGGCTGCCGTAACAAAGTACCACCGACTGGGTGGCTTAAACAACAAAAATTTGTTGTCTATAGTTCTGGAAGCTAGAAGTCCAAAATCAAGGTGTTGGCAGGGTTGGTTTCTTCTAAGAGCTGTGAGGGAGCATCTGCACCTGGCCTCTCTCCTTGGCTTGCAGATGGCCGTTTTCTCCCTGCGTCTCACCACACTGTCTTCCCTCCATGTGGTTCTCTGTGTCTGTATTTCCCCTTTTCATAAGGACATTAATATGTTGGATAAAGGTCCACGCTAATGATCTCACTTCAACTTGATTACCTCTATCTCCTCACACTCTGAAGTACTGGGGGTTAGGACTCCAGCATATAATTCAACCCATAACACCTATGCCCAATCGCTATCCCATCACACTGTTTCATTTTCTGCATAGCATTCGGCCCTATCTGCAATTACATTGTTCATGTTTTGCTTGCATTTTATTCTTTGTCTCTGGAGGCTACACAGAACAGGAACTTTGCCTGTCTTTGGAGCAGATTCCGCTGATGCCCCTGACACATCCCTGTTACCATAGATACCAGCAGCTTCTCACTGCAGGCACCTGCGACTTTCTGTCTGAGGCTTCCTCTGGCACGCTGGCCCCATGTGAGGCCTGCTGGAGGTGCTGGGAAGTTACCGAGGGGTGAGAGTTGGTGGCAGAAGGTGAGGTGTTTCCTCACCTCCCGTGGGGGACAGTGCTGAAGCTTGCTTTCTGCTGTCCCTGAGAGGCCCAAAGCAGGACTGAGCCAAGTTACCCATACTGCTTGGCGTATTCACTTCCTCTGTTCACTTCCTCACTCCCCTACCAGTGTTTACAGGGATCCCTTTCCCCAGAAAACTACTGATACTGAATTCCTGTCTCTGGGTCTGCTTCCTAGGAGGAACACAACCTTAGATGGTCCTTATCACTATACTTCTGGTGCCTAAAAGAGTACATAATACTACATTTATGGTAAATGCTCCATAAGTCATGATGACTCATTCAACAGAGGGAGGTGGTAACAGACATTTTCAAATGCTGTAGAAAGAGGTTCAGTAGAAGAGAACTTTAAAAAAAAATGGTAATTTGGTAACTGAGGTCAGAAGCCACTGCTAGAGGAGCTTATTAGAATGGCAGGGGTGAGAATCTGATTTTGGTGGGCAATATGAGGTGAAAAAGGTAGGCAACAAGGGACAGGAAAGAGTTAATTTTATATAACAGCAGGGTGGAAGGAAATTTGTTTCTTTGAATGAGAAAAATTTGAGCATATTTGAGGCTGATTCAATGGAGAAGGAGAGAACGAAGATAGAAGTGAGAAGGGGGACAGCTAATGGATCAGAGTTTTAGGTGACAAATTAGAGGCTAAGTTAGGGAGTACAGCTGGAGGAGTTATCATGGGGAAATAGAGACCTCTGGTCTTGCAAGAAACGATATGTGAACCTCCATCCATATATGTAAACTACTACTCAGTTTTTCTGATTTCAAAAGTAACAAGTGTTCATTGCAGAACATTTGGAAAATACAAAAACTAATAACTAAGATTTATTGGGCACTTCCAATATGTCTGGCTCTGATCTCTGTGCTTTACATATATTAACTCAGTTACTCCTCAGACAGCCATGTGAAGTAGGTACTGTTCCTATCTCTTTACTACAGAGGAGAGAGATTGAGTCAATTGGCCAAGGTCACAAGACTGGTAAATTGCAAATCAGGATGTGAACCTCCCTCCCTCATCTGGTACCATAGTCATTCTGTAACACACACAAAGAAAATCCCAAAGAAGAAAACTTATCCATCAGGGAAAATAAGCATGTATGCGATACTTAGATATAGAAATCACCAGGAGTTCACTGCCGATGCTTCTCTTTTCTTGGGGAAGTAGGTGGTGACTCTGAAGGAAGGAAATGGGAGTAAGGAGGACTCTAGACTCAAGCTTAGTTACAGTTTGAAGATGCTGCTTCCGGGAAAGGAGAAAGAAACCGACCAGGAATTTTCAGCAGCATTGACGAGCGGGCTTGAGGTTGTAAATACTGCATTTGGAGAGGGTTATTTGGCGGTTCAGTGATTTTCTTAGGGGCACCGGACTGCTTGCTGTTTGAGGTAGGAGCACTTGGAGGTTTGCCATGGGAGGTACACAGAAGGTCAAGAGAAATTGACAGTGTAGTTGAAAAGCCTGCATCTTTGTTTCAGATCCTCGAAGGCGGACGTTGGGACAGAGTCAAGAGCAAGGAGTTTACTGGGAGGTGATTACAGGAAAAATGCTTGTAAGTGAGAGATGAGGAGTGAGACAAGTCAATAAGAGGTGTACACTGCAGACGATGGGAGGGGAGCTTAATCCTGCAGGGGGACTCTGGGAACCAGTGTGGAAATGCATCTCAGCGCTATCTCCCCTGAGGGGCATGGGGGACCGTGTCCTTACACACCACTTCCCATTAGCCATTGGTTACGACTGCTTTGGGGCAAACAAGCATGGGCTGAGGGCTGCCACACGTATGAATACAGAGGACTCTGGTGGCCAGAGGAAAGCCTCAGTCAAAGAGATACTGACTGTTGGAAGTCTGGTCTACCAGTGCACACTGAAAGATAAGGCCTGAGGGGATAAGACTGGGCATTGAGAGTGTCTGCTACAGATGGACCATGCATTTTGGTAGGGTCAGAGACGCAGCAAACCTACGAGGAGACTAGGAGAGCAGGGAACAGTTCTGTGATGAACTTTTTTTGGAAAATTATTTTGAATAGGTAATATTGGCACATGGAACAAAATTCAAGTATGAAAAGATATACAGTGAAAAATAAGTCTTCTTTTCTCATCATCCACCTCCATCTTCTACTGTTGCTAGTGTCTTGTATATACTTTTAGAGATAGTATAGTAGGGATTATGTATGTGTATATATATTACAGATATAGATATTATATATATTTACTCATATTATAGATATAGGTATTATATATGTGTGTATATATATATATATTATAGACACAGGTAATATATATGTTATTCATACCCACACAAGTGGTACATATAGATTACTGTGCCTCTTTTACAAATGTATCTTGGGGAACTTTTCATATCATTGCATATAGATTTTAAAAGCCTCAATTTAAAAAATCGATGCCTAGCATTCAATCCAATGGGTGTACCACAATTAATTTAGTAAGTCCTTCGTTGATAAGTTTTTTTAAAAAAATCTTCTTCCAGATATGTTATCTTGTATGCGTGTTAATTGAGCATGTGCCAATGATCTGTAAGATAAATGCCTAGGTAGAGGGTTGCTGAGTCAAAAGGCATGTGCATTTAAATTTGATAGATAGTACTGGAAGTCCTTGAACCAACATACACGCCCATGGGACTGACCATCACAACGAGGTCAAAGAACAGAAGTGCAGAGGGGAGGGGCCGAACAACAGTGAAATGTGAGATACAGAGATTCTGGCGGAGCAGCTCCTGCCACTGACGAAGTCCAGGGTGTGGCTGCAGCCGGAAGTTGTTGGTGTGGGGTGATGTGCTGGCGAGGCCAGTGAATCAGAGGAAGTTAAGGAACTAGGAGGTGTCGGAGTGACTCACCCAGATGATGAGCCAGTCATTCCATACGGCTGACTTCGTCGTGATCTTGTACAAGGCGTTTCGAGAAACCTTCAGCTTTCCTTTAAATCTGGCAAGGAAAAGATGCCGATGTCTTCCGGTCCTCTTTCCACTCTGTGGAGCAGAAAACTCTTCCGCACTTGAGCTTGCTGGAGAGGAAGTGCATCAAAAAATGTGGCTGCCTCCGGGGACAGGCAACAATGTCTCCATTTTTTATGATGGCCTGTGTGGCTGTGGAACAGGCGGGTCTGTTTTACTAGATCCTTTGGCTTCTAGTGAGTATCAGGCCTGTGGATATCTCATTTTACAACATCTCCAGTCTTATAGGTGTTTCTGATATTGCCAAACCAGCCCTGGCCTAGGGAGCCCCCTTCTTGGTAATAAAACCACTAGCAACAATAACAACAATGGGGATTAAAGTGCTGAATCAGTTAGTAATGTAGCAGAGACCTTAAAAACACTGGTTTAAACTAGAGGGGAGCTCTCATTTTCTCTCATGTAATATGTAAAGTTCAGGCATAAGCATTCCACAAAAGGTGTAGCAGCTCCACAATGCCATTAATGGCTCAGGTTCCTTCTCTCCTTCTGCTCTCCCTCCCCAGTGCTGACTTCCATCCTCATGGTTTCTAGATGGCTGCTGAAGTTCCAGCCATCATGCCTATGTTCCATGCTGGAAGGAGGAAAAAGTCAAAGGTAAAAGGGAGTATGACAGATGATTCAGCATCTCCCACCCCCACCTTTTAAGGAACTTTCCCAGAAGTTTCATTCATTAGCAAGAAATTTACATTTCATTGCACAGCTTACGGTCACATGCTCATCCCTATCTGCAGGGAGCCTGGGAAACATAGAATTTTAGTAGGGCTCATTGCTTTCCCCAACAAATCAGGTTCTGTTAGTAAAGAAAAAGAGGAGAATGGATATTGGCTAGGCAACTGGCAGTCTCTCCCATATTTCCTAGGCAATTTACTTTAAAATTTTTTTATAGTGGTAAAATACACATAATATGAAAGTTACTCTTTTAACTATTTTTAAATATACAATTCAGTGGCATTAAGTATATTCACAGTGTTGTATACCTATTACCACCATCCATTTCCAGAACTTCATCAGCTGAATTAGAAACTCTGTATCCACTAAACAATGACCCCATCACCATCCCCATCTGCCCTCAGCCCCTAATAACCTTATTCTACATTCTGCCTCTATGAATTTGCATATTTTAGGTACCTCCTATAAGTGATCATATAACATTTATCCATTTGTGACTGACTCGCTTCACTTAGCATAATGTTTTCAAAGTTCATCCATGTTGTAGCAAGCATCAGTACTTCATTCCTTTCTATGACTGAATAACCTTCCATCGTATGGATATACCACATTTGGTTTATCCATTCACCTGACTATGGACATCTGGGTTGTGTCTTAGTCCATTCAGGCTGCTATAATGAAATACCAGAGACTGGGTAGCTTATAAACAACAGAAGTTTATTTCTCACAGTTCTAGAGGCTGAAAGTCCAAGATCAGAGCGGCGGCATGGTCTGGTTCTGAGTGAAGGCCCTCTTCTGCCTTGTAGAAGGCCGACTTCTCACTATGGTAGGAGAGGTGAAGGATCTCTGTGGGGCCTCTTTTATAAGGACACTAATCCCTTTCGTGGGGGCTCTACCCTTATGACCTATTCACCTCCTAAAGACCCCGTCTCTTAGTACCATCACATTGGGCATTAGGATTTCAAGATATGAATTTTGGGGAGACAAAAACATTCAGAACATAGTGGTTGTTTCCAGGTTTTCACTACTGTGAATAATGGTGCTAGGAACATTGGTACAGACCTCTGTTCAAGTTCCTGCTTTCAATTCCACCCACCTAGGGATCATATGGTAATTCTATGTTTAACTTTCTGAGGAGCCACCAAATGCACATTACATTTTATTTAGTCTTGACAAACTTGCCAGTGTTGAAACCACACATTGAAATTCTGATAGAGAGGGGCCACCTACTCTGGACCCAGGTTACCCCCAGCGGGTTACCCCCAGCAGGGCAATACTGCTCATTGCCTCCATTAAGGGACTCCTGTGTAGTATAGGCTAAAGTGAGCTGTATGGAATTTTCATTTTAGAAATGAGACACAAATGGAAGAGGCCAAATCAGCGATATTACCCACTCTTCTCTTGGTAATGAGAGCTCCACTAACTTTCCCTGACCCTGCACTTAGGAAGCCTGACCAAGTGCTTGCGGCAGCCTTACTTGGGTCTATACTGGATTCCCTCGACCAGTGTGGACTTGGAACCATGAGGTTCCAGGAGGGAGCTCTTTCCACTCCTACGCTCAACCTCAAGCCAACCTGTCACAAATTTATCAAGGAGAGGGAAGATGAACTTAGTTCATTTCATGCCCCAGTAACAGTTCTAAGTGTGCATTAGTCTAGTGGGTTAAACTGTGGTCACCGGAGCCAGATGGCTTGTGCCCAGATCCCAGCTCTACTATTTGTTGTGTGATCTCTATTGAAATGATTTAATTTCTCTGTGCTTCAGCTTCCGCACCTATAAATTGGGGATTAATGACGGTGCTTTACTTATTTCACGTGATTGTCATGAGTTGACATGGTTAAGCAAGTACTTTAGAAAGTGCCTGCACTCTGGAAGGGCTCTCAAAGTGGGGGTAGTGTTAGCAGCACTGACATTATGATTATACCCAGGAATGTGAATTCTCTAAACTATAACAGTTAATAGCAAACTGACTATAGATCACCTCTGTAGCTCTGGTAATTAAACAAACAAACAAACAAACAACAACAAAACAAAATTAGGAGGACACAGATGAACAAGACATGGAGAGACACAGCCAGATGGTTTGAAACAGCCACTGGGCTTTGTCTTCGGCCTGATGTCACAAGCCTAGAGAATGCTAACACTTGGCCTCTTAAGTTTGTTTCTTGCCTTCAAATTGGAGTAACTCCACCACATTCATTGCATCGTGTGAGGACTTAGGCAAAGATAGGGCTTTATAAATGATGATCATAAAACAAATAAAAACACTTAGATTAACAACCTGAAGTAGCCCTTCAAACTGTCGTTGTCCAAACGGATCTGGTGTTTGTGACCAGGTCTTGGCAGTAAAACCAAAGGAGGTTGTGGAAAACATGAAGGTTCAGAGGCCAAGGACAGACACGAGAAAGAGTTGGAGTTGTCATGCAGTGCACTTGGGCCAGATTCATGTCTGTCCACTGAGGATAGGGGTGGGATGAAACTCACCAGTCTAAGGAATTTGGGCTAATTTCCGTTCAGCATTGAATTTAAAATACCAGAAAGATTTTTTGAAGAGATAGTGAAATCTGAGTCCTCCTCTATGGTTACGTAACTGAAATAGAGAAGTGGAAGCCACATGGTCGTAGCAAAGATGAAAGAGATGGACTGGAGGCTCTCCAGCCTTGAGACAGCGGGGGTTAGACCTGACTCATTCTGTGAGGTGATCCGGAACCAGGTATTTATTCAGCAGTCACCTTGCGCCATCTATGGGTCCATATGCTTTACTGCAATATCAGGAGAGTAGGCTGTGATACTTTCAGACGCAACGTGGTTGATTTGATTTTTAAAAACTAGTCACACTTCCCTTTTGCCGGTGAAAACCTTTCTCATTTCTTAGTTTGTTTTTGTTTTCTTTTTTGGTAGATGCAACACTTTTGGTGACTATCAATAATACTCTCTTTGGAACAAGGGGAGAAATTTTGCCTTGAGATGCAGCTGTGCATAGGAAGGCACTGCATGCCCGGGATTCCATTTGCTAACATGTTTCTCACAGCCAGGAAAGCCTTCTTTCTACATTAAATGACCAAGACGTCATTTAAAAAATCCGGTGAGGCTTGCATTTTCCCACAGTTTACTGGAAAAGGGGATGGACCAGGAGTTGGAGTGATTTCTGCTTTCTATTGTCCCAGTGTTTTATTCTTTGCACCAGCTGGCCTAGGGAAGGCCACTGATCGGGACACAGGGAACCCCGAGTGCCGTGAAGGGCAGGGTAGGCAAGGGAAGTCAGGGAGGACTGTTTAGAGAGCGTGAAGTGGGTTCTGATTTTAGAAAAAATGAGGGTAGCAAGAAAGGGGGATGGGCTGGTGGAGAAGCCCCTCTGTCCTCTATACAGATCAAGAAGACCTCACATAAAAAGAAGAAACTTGTTCCTCATAAGGTTGTCTCATATTAAGCTTTCTTCCTTTGAGTCTCCATGTCTTCGTCATCTACCTGTTTCCATTCTAAGTTCCCTTACCCTCTCCCTGGTCCAACCATACTGGTCTCCTTTAGTTTCTGGAAAGTATCACACTAGTGGGTTTTTGCAATCACCAGGGGTTTTTGCATCTGCTGCTGCCCTCTGCCTGGAACCATCCTTATCCTGGTAAGTCCTCTTCATGCTGTAGATCTCAGCTTAAAAGTCATTTCCTAAAGGAGGCCTTGCCTTATCCCCTAGACTCTATGGGATCTCCTTGTGCACTCTGTGCTTTGCACTTTTCCCTCTCCTTTGGAACTCTCATCACAATTGTGGGGTTACAGGTCCAACACCTGTCTTCTCTATATTGCAAGTGTGGGACTGTCTGTATCCCCATTGTCCAGTAAGAGGCTCATGGAGGGGTCAGGAGGGGAAAAAGAGCAGGAAAATTGTACCTCTTCCATCGTTAAGTTTTCTTCGAAGGTTTATTTAGGAGCCAACCTAACCGTGCTCAATCACTGACGCATGGTAGGGTTGGGGGAGAGAATGTTGTGGGTACTGTTTTCCCAGCCGAGAAATGGGGCAGGCGCTCTGGTCCTGTGGGCAGAGGAGGGACAACACTCTGGGGTGGAACTACTATTGTTACTCCTGCCCCTGGGGGTGGAGTAGGATGGTGACTGTGCAGGGGGGCCCCTGGTTGAAACATGATGAGATCACCAAACTCAGGAAAAGGGAGAGTGGACTTTTCTCCCTCAATTAATTGAGAAAAGCCATTTCCCAGAGTGCAGAGGAGAATTGGAAAGGTGAATTATGTCCATAGTGCAACCTTTTAAAGTATACATCGTAATCGATAATAAGCTATACATAAACTGCGAAGAAGATGGTGCTGAGGTTTGAATGGGTTGAGCCCAACTGCAGATCCAAGCATGCTGATCTGAGAGGAATTAAGGTGAGAAAGACCAAGTGATCCAGTTCTAAGCCTCATCTTTTCTTTTATCATGAATACAATAAAGTCTTGAGGTCATGTTTAAAAATATAATAATGTATATATTATTTTGAAGGTGAGAAAGAGAAAAGGTATCCTGTGAGGTTAATTTAGCTGCAGTATTTAGGCTGAATTGGAGAAGACTAGTCCAGGAAAGAGTAGTGAGTGTTAGGGCTGGAGCCGAATCCACGAAGCACAGTCTGAAGGAAGACCTGGGGCTCAGGGTCTTTGGGGTGCTAAGGGTCCCAGAGGGGCAGACCAGCTGTCACAGGGCACCTGGCTCAGCAGTTAGTGCCAGGATTATTTGAGGCTTATCAGAGGATCGCTTTGGGTTGCCAACAGGAAGCACCTGGTTTTGCAAAGCTGAGACAAAAGTAGGAACTGGTGTTTGCATTCAGTCTTGGTCATTTGACTCCTGATTGGCCAAAGAGATGTGAGAATGACCAAGGGGAGGGTAGGACACTAGGTCTTGATGGTTGTACCATGATATTAGTATGTTTCCCGGGTAATGAGGTCAAGGCATATGAAGGCTCACTGACACCCCTTTAAGTTTTAGAAAAACCCTCATAGGCTCAGAGGGAGTTGCTTAGGCTATAGACATGGAGTTGACTGCGATCTTTGAATCTGGCCTGGCTAACACCATTATCCTTATTCTGACAGGGGAAAACCCCAAGTGTTGGATGTAGGAATGTGTAATGGGTTTTTATTGGCCATACCATTGTCTCCCCCAAGGAAAATCTTTCATTGTCAGGTAGCAGGTAATATTCTCAAGCCCTCCCTTGCTAAAATATCAAGTTCTTCCAAGTTTCTTCTTAAGAGCTACCCCTTGGGCATTCCTGAGGCAAAGAGCACTGACGTGGCAGGGGAGAGTCTGGGTTCTACTCCCAGCCTCAGTATTCTGAAACTATGTCCATGAGCAAGTCATTCCACCCACCTGGAACCCAACTTCCTCACTATAAGATGAGGGAGGTGATGTTCCTTCCATCCCTCACATCCTAAAATCCTATGATCCAGTAACTGGAGGTAGTGATGCAGCTCAGCTTGGTTCTAGAAAACAAATACAGGCATCCCTCCTATGGTGGACTGAATGTGTCCCCCTAAAATTAATATGTTGAAGCCCTAGACTCCAATGTGACTGTATTTGGAGATAGGGCCTTTAGGGAGTTAATTAAGGTTAAATGAAATCAAAGTGTTGGGCCCTAATATGATAGGACTGTTGTCCTTATGAGAAAGAGATACTAGATCTCTCTCCCCACGCCGCTCTCTCTCTTTCTCTCTCTCTTTTCCTCTCTCTCTGTGGACCCAGAGGAAAGGCCATGTGAGGACACAGTGAGAACGTGGCCATCTGCAACCTAAGGAGAGAGCTCTCACCAGATAACAACCCTGCTGGCACCTTGATCTTCTAGTTTCTAGAACTGTGAGAAAATAAATTTCTGTTGCTGAAGCCACGCAGTCCATGGTATTCTGCTATGGCAGCCCAAGCAGACTAATATATCTCATCCCTCAAGAGCTAGGCTATGATTTATTGGTCTGTGGCCTCTGCGAGAATTTGCATTTAACTTTTTCCATTGGCAAGGGAATAGAAAAATGAACTAGATTCTGGAAAAGAAGGAACTCCTCAACTGCGGCACTTATAGGCCATGTCTACTGAGGCCCTAGTGACCAAGTCTTTCCCAGAGTGGAGTCGTGGATGTGCCTCAGATGTTTTCTCTGACTGCAGCCGATTCTCTGACACCAGCTGGGTGTCCAACAATTCAACTCATGTACCTGGAGTTAGCATCAGATCCCACAAGTTAAAGGACTGCCCCCTTTCAGATGCCGGTCACAAGTTCCGAGCTACCTGTACTTCTGATCAACTAGCTATAAATTGGGGGTCCCCATGACCCCCTCCTCAGGTTTGGCAATTTGCTAGAATGGCTCACAGAACCCAGGAAAACTTATGTTTACTGGTTTATTATAAAGGATGAAACTCAGGAACAACCAAATGGCAGAGATGCATAAGGCAAGGTATGAGATGAGTGTGGCGAGGAGCTCCCACGCCCTCTGCAGGCTCTCCAGCTTCCCAGCACGTCAGTGTATTTACAACCCAGAAGCTCTCCCGATATCATTGTTCAAGAGTTTTTACAACCCAATTTCCAGTCCCTCCCTCCCAGACTCCAAGACTGTTGAGTGGGCGGAAATTTCCAACACTCTGATCACTTGGTTTTTCTTGTGATCAGCTCCACCCTAAGGCTATCTAAGGGCCCTACCCAAAGTCACTGTATTAGCATAAACTCAGGTGTGATTGAAAGGGGCTCATTATGAATAGTAAAAGACATTCCTCTCACTCAGGAAATCCCAAGGTTTTAGGAGCTCTGTACCAGGAACCAGGGACAAAGACCAAGTATATTTATTATTCTACCACAGTATCCAACATGGATCATGTTCAGCCTTAGGTGGTCCTCCTGTACCCTTGTGGAGGAGCCTGTAGGGTTACTTTCTGAGCAAAAATTGAGCATGAAATCTTGAAAAGATTTTGTTGTTGACTCAAGAAGTTTTCTGCAACTTCTGCCAAAATATCTTGGTTGTGGGGCACTGGGCTGAGTGGGAAGCTGTGGGGCAATTGGACTGTAGGCCACTGATTTCCAGAAGGGAAGGTCCATACTGTCACCCTAAAGACCTAGATCACAGGACAAAGAACATGGAGCACGTGGAAGTGTGGTAAGTTGAATTTCTATGTCTTCTCTTCCTGGGGAGTTCCCTGTGTGGGGTGTGGCAGCAGATGGACGGTGAGTGGTCTCTCAGAACTGACCTGTTCTAAGGACCCACAGAGGAGCCTGTGCTCCACAATGGGAGAGGCCACAATAGTGAGAGGCCCGCGTACCCAAAAAAAAAAAAAATGACATTGGGTTGCTTGTAGGGTTGCTGGCAGAATAGGAGAACCAGGCTTGGAGCTACAGGAGCAGGCTGCAAAAGACAGCGACACCAGGGCTTCCCTGGTGGCGCAGTGGTTGGGAGTCCGCCTGCCGATGCAGCGGACACGGGTTCGTGCCCGGTCCGCGAAGATCCCACATGCCGCAGAGCGGCTGGGCCCGTGAGCCATGGCCGCTGAGCCTGCGCGTCTGGAGCCTGTTGCTCCACAACGGGAGAGGCCACAACAGTGAGAGGCCCGCCTACCGCAATAAAAACAAAAACACCAAAAAAAAAAAAAAAAAGAGGGACACCAAATACAGGGATCCCTGGGGGAGTCCAAGGGATCTAAAGACCCCGAATGACAGCAAACATGTGGCCATGGACTTGATCTGGACCCCGGGCTTTCTGTGGGGAGCAGTAGGTCTTGCCTAGGCTTTCTTGGTACAACAGGATATGTACTGACATTACCCAGTGGGATGGAGAATGCAGGGCCAAAGGCCAGCTGTATGCTCCTGTGAGCACACTGTATCTGCTCCTGCTATAAGCCTTATCCATGTGTGCCAGGATGGCCCCAGGCCCAGCAGGCCATCCTCCAGGGGCCTGCATTGAAATCTTATTATTCTCATTCCTGTTATTGGAAGTAGACTAATCTGGAAAGAGACCACACTGAAATCTGACTCCATATTGTACTCTCAAAACTGTGCGTTAAGTAAAATTATTTCCTTCTCTTTTATCTGGCATTCACACAACAAAACCAGAGTTCATGATGTTACCCCAAAGGCGGTGGCTGAGGAATCCTGAAGATGAAGGATTTTTCTGAATGCTTGTAGAAACAAGTATTTTAAAGAGTACGTACATCTAAAGTTTGTAATCTATGGGCCAGGTAGAGATTTTTCTATATCCAGAATTTTTGATTTTCCAGAATGTCTGGGATATTATTATTTAGTGCATACAAGATTGCATGAATATATTTTATCTATGTAGGAGAATAAACTCTTTTCACACATGTTGGAAGCATTTTTTTTAAACAAGATTTCCTTGCTAACGGAAAATATTTATTATAGGATGTATTAAAAGAATGCAACACTTGGAATTAATTGGAGTACCGTGTGAGCACGTAACTTGACATTTTCATAAATGGATAGATGTCGACGCCTGCATCTAATTCATTTCTGAGCCTTTCACAAACCCCACTAGGTACTCTATACATGCTACAGCCTTGCTGAAGTTTTGTTGAATTAATTTTTTTTTAAATAAATGGTCTGAACCACTTATTTGCATACCTCTGGAGTTACCTTAAAGGAAATGGGAGCCTTATTCAAAACAGACTAAGAGAAAGACCCAAGGGAGCACAGATTTTCAATCTGTGGTTTCAAATGTTCACAGTTCATAGGTGCCTATTGCTTGCTCTCTCTTGACACTTCCACATTCAGTACAGTACAGTTCATTGCTTTGATCTATTTTCTTTTATGCTTCACTGAACACATAGCTGCAAGCTGAGATGTTAAAAGCCATCCATAGGTGGCCAGCTCTCTGGTGGTGGGTCTGAAAAGAAGGAGACATCACTACTGGCCTAAGACTCCCCAGAGGTGGGAACAGCCCAGGTCCACCTTTCTGAATTTTTATTCTCCCCTTAGGTTCTCAGAATCTGTCAGAATTCTTAGTTGTAGGCAATGCAAACAGACATCAGCTGTTTTAACCTCACTTATTAAAATGACATTGGGTTGGGCTTCCCTGGTGGCGCTGTGGTTGAGAGTCCACCTGCTGATGCAGGGGACACGGGTTCGTGCCCCGGTCCGGGAGGATCCCACATGCCGCGGAGCGGCTGGGCCCCTGAGCCATGGCCGCTGAGCCTGCGCGTCCGGAGCCCGTGCTCCACAATGGGAGACGCCACAACAGTGAGAGGCCCGCGTACCCAAAAAAAAAAAAAAAAAGACATTGGGTTGCTTGTAGGGTTGCTGGCAGAATAGGAACACCAGGCTTGGAGCTACAGGAGCAGGGCACGATACCCACAGTCATGCCCCACAGTGCTCTGGTGAGGACACCACTGCCACTGCCCTTGCCGGACACTGTACTCTGTCGCTGACGCAGCAACACTTGTGCTCCAGGTAGAGGATGGGGACAGCATGAAACCACTGCTGCCATGGAAACATGATCTTGCTGCAAATGCTGCCACCTCTAGAGAGGGTCTGAGAGTTGCTGCTTCTTTGTGTCACTAGTACCTGATTCACAGTCCAGAGTGGGTGCTTCTGATTGGTGGGTCCTGGATCCTGGGCCCATAACTACTTGCAGGGGATGCCTGGAAAGGTAGTATCCGACATTTCAGTTTTTATAATGGCAGGTGGGCTCTGACTTTCTTGAAGACTCATAAGAAAGGCAACGCTTCAAATAAATGGTAGGCAGTCAAAAGGAATGACAAACTGTCCATGATATGAACTAAACTATACCAGTATCACCTTCCCCAAGAAAGAGAATAAAAACCTTGCTGTACACAGATTATTAAAAACCAAACTAAAACAAAACAAAAACTACCAGTAGTAAACATGATAACAAGGAAATACTTTATTCCCTAACTTTGAAAATCCTGGCTACCATGAGAATGATTTCAAATGTAATTGTTTAAAGTTTACTCTACTAGGAGATTTTGACTTCTTCTAAATATTTTTTAAGGGAGTTTTTCTTCTTCTTTTTCCTCTTTAGAAATCTACATTATTGGTGAGCTATGGTATTGGATTGGTATGGGTTATTTTTCATTCATGGAGATCGATAAATTGTACATAGTGGTTATGTTTCTAGAAATTTCCAAATGGGAGAGCTTCAGTCCTTAAAACCTCTGTGGGGATAATCAGGTTTTTCTTAACTCACTTAGTCAGTATCTCCTTGGATTTTACAAGAAATCAGAATTAGAGCCAAAATGGCCACTTCTACTTAGATGGGGAAAAAAGTGCCATATCTCACTAGGTTTGTACTGTGTCACTTCGGCACCACAAGTTTCCAGTTCATATAATTCCACGCGTGCACAGAGGTGCAGTCTCAGTGCAGGGCGTGTGGCATAGTGGTGAGAAAAGGAGAGAGTGACTTGGCAGGAAGGGCGAGAAGCCAGGGAGTGGAACTTCCTGAATCGTGCTGGGCAAGCTTACCCTCCAGAGAGCACCCCCTTCCTAAACCCTGCTGTTGTTGGTCCAGTTATTTCAGACAGTCCAGCTTAGTCCAACATTGTTGCAACAAATGAATTGGGGTTGTTCTATTATGATTTTCACCTCTGCATTGCCAATAGCAAGTCTTGATCCAAGGGAGCGTAGGGACTAGGTGTGTATATATATATATATATATATATATATATATATATATATATATATATTAGTTCACTCTGTAACCATTTACTAAGACCCTATTATGTACTAAGCATCACACTAAGTGCGTTACATTTATTACCTCATTTAATAATCCCTCCAACAACCCTATCCTATGTAGTAGATCTAATTCCTTCCCCTATTTGAAAGATAAGACAACTGAGGTTCAGAGAGCTTAAGAGGCAGGAAAATTTGAATCCACATCACTTGACTCCAAAGTCTGTGATTCTAGCCACTGTCTCTCACGATTTTTGGTGCTCCAGATACTGAGGTGACTGGTAGACAGTGTCTACCCTCAGCGGTGTTTGGACATCAGAAAAGAGACATCATCATACCATGTGTTTCATCCTATAATACTGTTGTATCCAGGAGCCCAGCCAAAGTTTGGATGGGAGGTAGTTCATGAAGGTTTTTTGAAGGAGGTAAAAGTTGAGCTAAGTGATTAAAGGATGACCAAGATGTTTCCACAGGAAAAGCATGTGTAGAGGCGTAGAGGTGTGAGAACCTGTTCCATGGCTGGTGTGTGTGTAAAGAGGAGAGAGAGAGAGAGAGGCGCAGGGGAGAGAGAATTTAGAACAGGGCTAGAAAGAAATGCAGAAGTAACGTGGGTGAAGAAAACGGTGCAGATTTGAGAGCCGCTTGGAGAGTAGATTCAACAAAACCTGGTGACTGATTGGATCTGATGAATGAGGGATCCATTAATTTTTTTAAAAGTATTTTAGAGTAGTTTTAGGTGTATAGCAAAATTAAGAGGAAATGTAGAGATTTCCCATATACCCCTCCCCCACACATGCACAGCCTTCCCATTATCAACATCCCCCTCCAGAGTGGCACATGTATTACACCAGTAAACCTATGTTGACACATTATTATCCAAAACCTATAGTTTACATTAGGGTTCACTCTTGGCGTGTATTCTCTGGTTTTGGACAAATGTGTAATGACATGTACCCATTATTACAGTGTTGTATAGAGTATTTCCTTTGCCCTCCAATTCCTCTGTGTGCCATCTATTCATCCCTCCTCCTTCCTACTCCCTGGTAACCACTGATCTTTTTATTGTCTCCATAGTTTTGCCTTTTCCAGAATGTCATATAGTTGAAATTATACAGTATTTAGCCTTTTCAGATTGGCTTCTTTCACTTAGTAATATGCACTCATGCTTCCTTCATGTCTTTTCATGGTTTGATAGCTCATTTCTTTTGAGTACTGAATAATAGCCATTGTCTGGATGTACCACAGTTTATTTATCCACTCACATACTGGAGGATATCTTGGTTGCTTCAAAGTTTTAGCAGTTATGAATAAAGCTGCTATAAATATTAATGTGTAGATTTTTGTGTGGACACACAGTTTCCAACTACTTTGGATAAATAAGAAGGAGTATGATTGCTGGATCATATGGTCAGAGTATGTTTAGTTTTGTAAGAAATCACCAAACTGTCTTCTAAAGTGGCATGCACAGAGAAGAGGCTATGTCAGGACTCAGAGAGATAGTGTCATCTTTAAGTCAGGAAGAGAGGCCAAACCGGAACCAACCCTGCCAGCACCTTGATCTTGGAGATCCAGCCTCCAGAACTATGAGAAAGCAAATGTCTGTTGTTTGAGCCACCCAGCCTGTGGTATTTTGTTATGGCAACTCGAGTAGACTAATACTCCAAGAGAGGAGAGAGTTTCAAGGATGGTTTAAAGAAAGACAAATATCAATAAAGAGAAGAGTAGACATGTGTTCTCTGAATTTGGTAATCCTGTGACCCTAGCAAGAGCAAGGAAGTACCACGGTCAGAAGACAGGGTGCAGTGAGTTTAAGGATAACATCAACAGGAGGAAGGACCACATGTTTTACATGCAAGCATGGCCTCTAGGTTGGAGTGTGGCAGCTCCTACCATCTGTGTCCGTAATCTTGTAAAGTCTTTGTGCAGACTCCCCAGGGACCAGCATAGTATGTGGCACGTAGCAGGTTCACACTCATGCCTGTTGAACGACCTTCCTCCGCTGTGCACTGGCTTAGGTGTAGAGTTAGGTGAAACTTGCTTGACCAGTGAGACAGCCTTATATAGTAGTATGAGTGATGTGCATTTAGTGCTGTCTAAGCACAGGCATTGTCCTAAACCATTTGCATATATTTTCTCATGTAATTTTCATAACAACTTTATGAGTTAGGCACTATTATTATTGGGTTGACCAAAAAGTTCCTTTGGTTTTTAAATAAAAATAAAAGACACATTTTTCATTTTCACCAAGAACTTTGTTGAACAACGTAGTCACTGTTTTGTTCCACTACCTTCTGCCATTTTTCAGGCAACAAAAGTTCTTCCAGAAACTTTTTATGTTTTTGAGCAAAGAACTCTTCCAGGTGTCTTTTACAGTCTTCCAGGGAATTGAAAATTTTTCCATTAAGAGAATTTTGTAAAGACCAAAATAAATGGAAATCCAAATGTGTAATGTCTGGTGAATACAGCAGATGAATCAGAACTTCCCAGCCAAGCTGTAACAGTTTTTGCCTGGTCATCAAAGAAACATGCAGTCTTGCGTTATCCTGATGGAAGATTATGCATTTTCTGTTGACTAATTCCGGACGCTTTTCATCGGGTGCTGCTTTCAGTTGGGCTAACTGGGAGCAGTACTTGTTGGAATTAATCGTTTGGTTTTCTGGAAGGAGCTCGTAGTGGAGGACTCCCTTCCAATCCCACCATATACACATCACCTTCTTTGGATGAAGACCGGCCTTTGGTGTGGTTGGTGGTGGTTCATTTCTCTTGCCCCACAATCTCTTCCATTCCACATTATTGTACAGTATCCAATTTTCATCACCTGTCACAATTTGTTTTAAAAACGGAAAGTTTTTGTTACGTTTCAGTAGAGAATTGCATGCGGAAATACAGTCAAGAAGGTTTTTCCTCTTCACTTATGTGGAACCCAAACATCAAAGCGATGAACATAACCAAGCTGGTGCAAATGATTTTCAACACTTGACTTGGATATTTTGAGTATGTCGGCTATCTCCTGCGTGGTATAACGTTGATTGTTCTCAGTTAATGTCTCGATTTGATCGCTATCAACTTCAAGTGGTCTATCTGATCGTGGAGCATCGTCTAGTGAGAAATCTCCAGCACAAAACTTTGCAAACTGCATTTGACACATTCGATCAGTCACAGCACCTTCTCCATACACTGCACAAATTTTTTTTTTTGCATTTCTGTTGCGTTTTTACCTTTCTTG
Source organism: Aethalodelphis obliquidens (assembly GCF_003676395.1). Lineage (NCBI taxonomy): Eukaryota > Metazoa > Chordata > Mammalia > Artiodactyla > Delphinidae > Aethalodelphis > Aethalodelphis obliquidens. Next base: position 31,764,340 of record NW_020837946.1, on the reverse strand, counting down.
AAATAATAAAGCATAATATGCCGAAAATGTTGCTCTATTTCTTCCATTTCAATACTAGAATGGCTTCACAAAAATTCACCAGTTTTGATAACTTTTTAAAAAATGCACTCTGATATGACAGCTGTCACAATACAATCTAGCAAAATTGTTTCGAACAAAGTTAAATACAACTGAGTGCTACTAGAGTCATCTTACGGAAAAAAATGAATGAACCTTTTGGCCAACTTAATATTATGCTCATTTTTCTTACGGAAAAACTGAACTATAGTTTCAAACAATCTGATCCCAGAGCTCAAGTCCTTAACCACCACCTTCTGTAGCTCATATCGTTTTACCATCTGCCATCACTGGGTGCAGACCCCTGGGTCTGCCCTGTGGAGACTCGAGGAACTGACTGGGCCTCAGTATCCTAACATGCATTGTGTGGACTTTGGAGAAGATGATCCTCTAAGGTGCTTTCTGCCTCTAATGATCTATGATCTGATGGTCTGTACCAAATTACACTCTAGTGACCTGGCATTAACCTCTGCAGAAAAGTCAACCAGAAGTTGTCGGTCAAGACCAGTGGTCAGGACCATGGGAAGGTCCTATGTTGAGTGTCTTGCCTATGACACACCACCCCTTGTTTATGCAGGCAGGGAACATGGGGAGTCCCCCAACAGTTAATGGGGGAGGGCGGGGATGTACACGGGGTGACCGAGAGGCGTGATGTGGGTTCCATTCCAGGCAGGGTGGCAGTGGACTTGGGAGAAGCCCCTGCCTCTGCTCCATGTTGCTGCTTCCACTCGTTGTCTAGGACGTGAGGGGAGTTCTGGCTGAGGGTCAGCGATCAAGTATTTCATGGAGGGGAACAATCAGCCCGTCGCCACCACATTGCTGAAGGGTTTAACAATGCCAAGTTTGCCTTGGGGTATGCAGGGGTCTGGGCAAATTTTTCTTCCAGGGTCCCTGTCTGTATAAATGAGTTAATTAAAAACATATCACAAAAATATATGGACCCATGTGAGGCCCATATGATTTGTCAATGAAGATATAGAACAATGAGTAGAGAAGAGGTACTTATGGATTTACTTATTGTCCAGTTAGTGCACATGAAGATCCTTGGTTAGGTCTGGCAACCACCTCTTTGTTGTCAAATGCACTGTTCCTGGATAATTTCATATCTTCCATGAGGAAAAGGTACAACGCTCTTATCACAATGCCATGGTTCTTCAGAATCTGTTGGTATTGAAACAGTCTAGATCTTCCAGCCTCTGCCATCCCTTCATTTCATTTACTTAATGCTGATTACAGCATCAGTCATGATACTGCAACATCCATCAGGCTGCCTGTGAATACTGGCTTCCAGTGCCTGTCTCTGAGATTGTTATTGGACCTCTCTGAGGATGATCACAAAGGCAAGTCATACTCAGAGTGCACAGGAAAATGTGAACGATCATTTGGTCTTTGGCCATGTTCAGAATGTTGTAGCATAAGGTGGAACAGTGTATCTTCCAATCACCATATTCTTTTGAAATTGTTAGATCATTATCACTGCATTCCTACAACGTGATCTTCTTCCATGATGACTGCACCTCCCTCTTTCATATACCACCCAAGCTGGGAGGAGAGGTGAAGTGGTCATGGGCAGGTGGAGAAGAGTGTGGGCTTATTCATATAAGGAATGGGTGTCCCATGCCAGGCATAGCTTAACACTGACCCAGGAGAGCATGAGGTCACCAACCAGTTGTAGGCAGGGGGCACATCACTTGGAAGAGCCTGTGGTGAGAGGGGGACTGGGCGGGAGGGGTGCACAGCATAAAGCGCACCTGCCCCCATCCTGCTTCCCTCAGTGCTGTAGCCAGAGGCAGCACTTTGGTCAGGACGTGGACAGATTAGAGCCCATGTACCGGCCTGTACACGTGGTTCAAACAAGTGGCCTGTGTTTGTTTTCTCTTACTGCCATAACAACTTACTACCTATTCGTGGCTTAAAGTAATTCATCTATCATCACACAGTCATATGGGTCAGAAGTCTGGGTACACATGGCTCAGCTGGCTCTCTGTTCCAGATTTCACAAGGCCAAAGTCAAGGTGTGGACAGGACCGTGATCCTTTCTGGAGGCTCTAGGGATGCATCTGCTTACAAGCTCATTCAGATTGTTGGCAGAATTCAGTTCCATGTGGTTACAGGAATGGGGTTCCCATTTCCTTGCTGGCTGTCAACCAGGTGTCATTCTCAGCTCCTAGAGGCCACCTGCATTCCTTGGCTTGTGGCCCCCTTTTAATCCATTATCAATGCCAGCAGCAGCAGGCTGAGTCTTTCTCATGCTTTGAATCTCTCTGAGTTTTCCCTTCTGCCTCATTTCTGCTTCCAGCTAGAAAGTTCTCTGCTCTTAAGGGCTCATGTGGTTAGATTGGGCCCACCTGGATAATCTAGACTACTCTCCCTAATTAAGGTCTGTACCTTAACTATACCTGCACAGTCCCTTCTGCCATATAACATAAGAGATTTAGAGGTTCCAGGTTGGATTATGTACATCTTTGGAGGCCATCATTCTGCCTACCACAAGGGTTGCTGGTTGTCCTAAACGCTGAATTCATCCTGTGTCTGATATGAATAAGCTTCTTCCCAAATTAGGATGTCAGCACCATTCTGGCAGTTCAATAACTGTAAGGACCCATGCAAGAAATACCCCACTGGCCAGCAGGAACAATCCGCTTAGCAGTCCACCTTCTTGGAATGAAACTTGGCCATGGGGCCATGATCCCAGAGCTCCTTGGGCCATGCGGACCCCTCCCCAGGTGGGTACAGGGGCTGGGGTAGAGGGCTGGAATGTGGAAGAGCATCCCCGAAGGGAGAAGCAGGGATGGGCCAACACAGGTCCCTGTTTGTGCTCCTGCCTGGATGGTACTGCTGATTCTAGGTATTCCCAGGCACTGGAGAGGAGCTCAAGGAAGGCATTCCAAATCACAGGTGCTCCCGAAATGGGCCAGGGTAGGGGCGCTGCTTGCCTGGTTCCAAGGGCAAGGCAGTGCTGCTTCTAGCAAATGAACTGAGGACTAAGAACTCAACTTTCTTATTCTTTGTGTAATATCGCTACAGAGTGCAGCTCAGTGCCCTGCTGGCTTTGCCCTGGTCAGGCAGTGGTGTGTGTGACAGAGCGTGCAGAGGCTTTCATTTCAGCCAGCCTTGGTTCAAGTCCCCAGCATTGGTTCAATAGCCCGTATTGGCTGGATGACCTTGGACCGATTACTTCATCACGTGAGCCACTGTCTCTTCATCTGTGTAGTGAAATGAAGGCAATGATAGTGAACACTGGCTCTCTGAGGGATGACAGATATCACAGCTACTTTACACTAATATCTGCCCATTATATTCAGCTTTTAATGTTGTGACGATCAAGTAAGATGGCATATGTAAAAATCTCTGGAACGCAATAAGCAATCCATACATTTCAACAATAAGCATTAACTGAGCTGGTGAATGGTTAACAACCAGCTCTCTGGGGAAGGAGAGGAGGGCTCGGAGCATTGCAGCTGGCCAGGGTGTACATACTCCCACCGCGGCTAATTTCAAACTAACCACATGGTGTCACCGAATTGGGAGTTGAGAAGCGAGGCTGAACACTGGCTCCGTGGGCCGGGGGCGGCCAGCTCCAGCACCCACTAGGTGAGCTCTTAATTTGTGCCAGACACAGTGATGCATATGATCTTACAGTTCTCTTCTTGGAGCTCTTTTTCCCTTCTCCAACCAAACGTACAAGTCTCCAAAATGCTTTGTAAATAAGACACAGCTCTAGGTAGAGAAGCAGGAACGCGGTGACCTCTCAACATGTCTGTCGGCTCTTGCCTGAACCAGTAGAGGAAGTGTTATTTCTGGCTTCTTTGCAAGCTAGCAGTCTTGTTTCCACAGAGCTGAGTAGGGGTATGATTAAAGCCAGAAGTGCTGCTCCTCTCATTAGTTTGGGGTTTGGTGTTGGTGGAGACATTTCATTTCCTGGAGGCCAACTCAGCAGCTCTAGTAGGGGAAGGTGCTGGCTCATCCATTCATTATCGTGGGGACTGAATGACCCTGGGAAGAACCAGAGTCATTTCCCAGTTGTCTGAGGTCTCACCCTTAACCACGCCCATGCTTCATTCTCCCCAGCACTTCGAGGATGCCAGGGATTCCATTATGACTAGCATCTGGTGTTCTTAATACAGAAGCAATTTAACTGTTCTCAAAGCGGGAGAGAGATTTTTTGAAGCTTGGTGAAGGAAGCAGGTTGTGAAGCATCTATGTAGAGTACTTGGAAATGTGTAAACTGGTAAAACTAGAGGTCAAGGAGATGTAGGTTGTCTCTACCTCACCATCTTGAGTCATTGAACTCAGGTACTGTAAGTTGTTTTATATCATTTCTCAGAAGCCAATCTCTTTTCTCACCTTAAGTTTCCATGTAAGTGGGTATTATGGGGGAAGGAAAGCATAATGCAAGCACTGTTGTTACTGGTGTTTAAAAAGGGCTAGTAACACAATATTGTAGGTCAACTATACTTCAATTAAACAAATACAGGGGCTTCCCTGGTGGTGCAGTGGTTAAGACTCCATGCTTCCAATGGAGGGGGTGTGGGTTCCATCCCTGGTTGGGGAACTAAGATCCCACATGCCACGTGTGGTGTGGCCAAAAAAAAAAAAAAACATGAATAAAAATGCTTTTCTTTCTGAAGGAAAAAAAATTGAAAAGGGCCATTAAAAATAAAGTTAATATCTACCCTTCTTAATACACCCAGCTGGAAATTAATGTAAAAGCTGGGATCCTGATGGCTTGTGTGAGTGTGTGTGTGTGTGTGTGTCTGTCTATAAACTTATAATAAAATCTATTTGGGATGTTTGGGATTATTTTATTTATTCTTTTTTTAAACCACACTTGCAAAATTAAAATATGTATTTCATATGAGTTCAAGCTAAATACCCCAATTTTAGAATAAAGGACAAACTTTCAGAAATTCAAAAGGGTTCTTCAATATAAATAGAAAGAACAAATTGTGACTCAAGGACAGTAGAAAGTAGAAAACAACTGCAGCTTATTTTTGGAGCAGCATCTTGGGTATGGGTGGGGTGTCTTCATTAACATATAGATGCCATGTTTTTCCATTTTAGATAACTGTAATTGATTTCTCATGTGTCAAGGATTTAACATTGTGAGTTAGTTTCCACAATAGTGTTTACATTTATTATAGAGTATTACATCCTTTTCTGGGTTGGAGCTTTGGGTTTCCATATAATAAATGTGCAATAAGAATTGGATTATTATTTCACTTCAATTAAAAAAAAATCTCATCCATTTTCCTTTCTTTGCTTGGAGTCTCAAGACAATGCTGATAATTATAATTTTACAATTACAATTAAAACATAAATATTTATTGAGTGCTTTCTGTATAGGTAGTATTGCTCTTTGTTTCTGAAATGAATTTTTAATGATAAAAAGATATTCTAAAAGTTGGCCCATGTTGACAAGACAGGAAAACATGGAGTTATGGGGTCAGTGACTAGCAGAAATTCAATTGAGAACAATGAAGTTAAAATGCCAAAATGTCATTTTGAGTGGATACTGTGATAGTCTTGAATGCTAGGGTAAGGTGCCTGTATTTTAAAATCATCAATGACTTCCTCTTGCCTGAAAAATTAAAAGCAGGGAAAGGGTAGTAGTGATGGTGTGATATTATCAGAAGTACTTTTTTAGATATATGTAGAAATATGTAAAAGATGAATTGGGATAAGGAGAGGATAAAAACATAAGTTAAGAGTAGGATTGCCAGGGGGACTTCCCTGGTGGTCCAGTGGTTAAGACTCCACCCTTCCAATGCAGGGGCCACGGGTTCGATCCCTGGTTCGGGGAACTAAGATCCCATATGCTGTGTAGCCAAAAAAATAAGAGTAGGATTGCCAGATAAATACAAGGTGTCCAGTTAAATTTAAATTTCAGATAAGCAAAAAATACATATTTTTTAAGTTTAAGAATGTCCCATGCAATATTTGGGACATGCTTGTACCAAAATAAGTATTTGTAGTTTATCTGAAATTCATATTTAATTGAGTTACCTGTATTTTTATTTGCTAAATCTGGCAGTCCTATTAGGGGGCTGCTGCAATAGTACAAGTAAGCGGTAACAAAGGCCAACCAGGGCAGTGCAAGAAGAAACTGATAGAAGGGTATGGATGTGAAAGAACTGAAAAGGTAAAATCGATAGGACTTCACAACTGATAAGAGAAAATGATGTGGCTTGAAATACTATAATATGGAAAGATGAGCTAGAATCTAATAGACTAATTTTCTAATAGAAAATTTAGATAGTTCAAGGAAAAAAACTTGGCTAACTTGACATAGAGTACTGATTCTGTGAATTGATAGCTTTGACAAGTACAGTGACACAAACATTAAAAGAAATCATTGCAATTTTAAATTAAAATAAAAATTTAATAAAAGTTATATTCTTTGAAGAATAATTAACATTTTCATAGAGGTATTGCACAGTTTAAATATTTTATTAATAGCATTGGGGATGTAAGGCTGCTTTTTCATAATCCATTTAAATGAAAGCTCGTGGCTTTTATTCTCCCAAGGCATTTAAATATGAACCTTAAATCAAACAACGTCCGTGTGTTTCATTTCTGCTGAGGAAATGGTCTTTGAAAGGGAATCTGTTATCAAGCTGGGCAAAATAACTTGTGCCTCATATCAGAGAGTAGGATTCAAGGGTGTTTTACAAAATCCGGCATTAAAATTATTAGACAATATTCCCATTTATTTTAGTACAGTCAACTGGGCAATTATATCTTCCCAGACTTTGATTTCTAGACATACCTATTTCTAAACATATATGTTTAGAAAGATGGTGGAATAAATTAGAAATTATAACGATGCTCCTTGAGAACTTTTAAACTCTTATAAAGCCCATTTAGATGAATTCAATAAATATTTATTAGGTACCTTTCGTGAACCTAGTTTCTACCAATTACTCACAAGAAGACAGACCCTCTCCTCATAATCTTAAAGACCAAATCAATTATGGAGCAGTCAAGTAGGAATAGAAACTTCAAGTAAAAAGCTATGTTTCCCCATTTTCCTTGCTCTCTAAACCCCTCACTGTCTGCTACGGTAGCTCCCTGTATCTGTCAGGGTCCAGTAGGGGGACAGAAACCACACTATTTGGACAGAGAGAATTTAACATAAAGAATTGTTAACCAGGCATAGTGATGTGAAGTAGGTAATTGAGAAGCAAAAAGAGAACTCTAATGTATCATGGAGGCAGCAACAGCAACGACCACCCCCGGGGCAGGAGGAACAAGAAGAAGGGGTTAAAATGACTAAAACTTAGAAACTTACAGGAGGAGGCTTGTATGCCTGGGACCCAGACCTCTGAGGAGGGGTCTCCAGTCAGGGCTGGCATCTCTGGGGAGTGTGGGTAGGGGTAATGAAACTAGCTCTGCACATCTTAGAAAAAATTGCAATGTGGATTCAGCTGATGCTAATGGAAGGCATTGCTGCTGCCTCGGTGCCCTGGGGTGATGTTCACACAAACATGGGGCAGATGGAGAAGAGCAAGTCCCATCTTCCTGCTTCAGCCTTGCAGTCTCCTTCTAGTGCCTCTATTGGCAAGAGCCAAAATGGATCCGGTTGTCAAAAGTAGAAACGTAGGGCTTCCCTTGTGGCGCAGTGGTTGAGAGTCCGCCTGCCGATGCAGGGGACGCTGGTTCGTGCCCCGGTCCTGGAAGATCCCACATGCCGCGGAGCGGCTGGGCCCGTGAGCCATGGCCGCTGGGCCTGCGTGTCCGGAGCCTGTGCTCCACGGCGGGAGAGGCCACAACAGTGAGAGGCCCGCTTACCGCAAAAAAAAAAAAAAAAAAAAGTAGAAACGTAGTTTTCAGCCTCCTAGCCTCAGCATCACAATGCAGAGTATAGAAGAATCAATTTGAGCTGAGAGACCATCACTTAATGACTGGTCCATCTAAATGCTTCTCCTGGGTCACATGTTGCCTTCTCCAATGGAACCCCCGCCCTGTACCAGAACGACCTTTCCAAAGCCCTGCAAATCTTCTCATGATCTCAGAATAAAGGCAAAGGTCCCTACCATGACGCACAGACCTGCATGATTTGACTCCTTCACGTTGTGTTTCCATCCTCATCCTGGACCTCGATGTATCTGGAGCCTGTTTGCCTGCCTGCCAGTCCTTGAATGTGCCATGTTCTCTTCTCCTTCAGGGCTTTTGTACACACTACTCCCTGTGCTTGGGATATTCTTCCCCTCCTCTTTGCCTAGTGTAGTCCTATTCAGTGTTGAGATCTCGGCTCAAGAATGGTTAATTCTTTAGGAGAGCCTCTTCTGCTCCCTAGACTGGGGCCTCTCTGTTAAACATTTCCATGGCTTCCCTGCTCTCTTCATGATTTGAAATTGGGTTGTTGTGTTTGACTAACGTGTCTTTCCCCACTGTATAGTGAGCAACTCAAGGGTAGGGATAATGTCTGGTTTGCTTCCCACTGTTTTTCAGTGTCTACAAGGTGTCTGGCACGTAGCAGGTGCTCAACGAACACTTATCACATGACCAAATGACTGAAACAAATTATTTTGTGAGGATGAAGGGTTTATTATAATAATTTAGGAAGCGATTGTCACAAATACTGTCATTTCACTATAAAGAAAAACAGTTGGTAAGGAGCACTCTGAAAACTTGTTAATTTTTCAGGGTCCAGGTTCAGAACAGTGAGTCCCAAACAGTGGGAGGCTTTTCCTTATTAACTCATTCCAAGGTCCAGTTTCCCAGTGCTCTTTTTATTTCCTAGATTAGTTTATTTCTAAAGGAGGTCAATCCTGTTCACAGAGTAGATTATACACCATCACAACAGAATGTAACAGGCCAGTACTTTTACAGACAATACACATACAGAGGTATATGTGTGTGGATAAGTGTGTGTGTGTGAGGTCTTATATTTTCCCTTTCTGAATTCCAAAAGTAAAGGGCAGCTTGCTTATTGATTGCCTGACTGATGGATTGACTTAAAGCTTTCTCAGAGCTGGGGTCGCATGGGTTTCCACAGCACCACAAGTTGGGTTGTAATGACAGAGTTCTGACTGGGTGGCACGAAGCCCAGGCCAGTTGACTTTTCCGTGAAGTGAAATAGTCTGTACATCCTGCATTTTCAAGGTCCTAGCAACAGATTTTCTGCATGCCTCTCTTCATACAAAATCCTGCTCCATGGGAACCAGCGCAGACATGCAGGCCCAGCACCATCCAAGTTCATTCTTAGAAAAGAAACATTTCTTCAAAGGAAGCATGTTCTCCCCACCCTACAGACAACCTTTTACATTCTCAGAAGAGCAGTTCGTTTTCCCGGTGCGACACGTCTCAGACACCTGTATTTATTATTAGGGTCTTTGTTCTATAAACTGAAGGCCTACTCCAATAATTTCCCCAGAACCACAGACTGGTCTCTACCAAACATTCTTCTGAGTCTCCGCCTTGCGAGACAGAAAAGTGTTTACAGTCTTGAAGCGGCGGTTCCAGTTTTCACCCTTCCCATCAATGCCACAAAGATGTGAAGGCTAAGTTACGGTCAGGGCTTAGGTTTAAAGTACCGTGAGTAACACGGCCCCCCAGCAGGCTCTGCAAGAAGAAAGTTTTTTACAAGCGTGTTTATTCATTTAGTCATCCACTCATTCAACCCACATTTACTGAGTGTTTACTATGTGTGAAACATTGCTCTAGGCACTGGAACTATTGAGTTGATAGGGAGAAACACATCATAAATAAATAAGATAGTATCAGGCTATGATCAGCACCAAAATGAGTATAGGGAGGGACTTGTGGACCTGCACTGGCATGGGTGGTCGCTGATGTCATTGATGAGATGAGCTTTAAGTAGAAATCTGAGTGACAAGAAGGCACCGATTATTAAGACGTGTGGGAAGAGCATTTCAGGTAGAAGGGGAAATTGTGCTAAAGCCCTCACGTGGAAGTGAATTCGGCTAAGCGTGGCTGGTGTGTAGCGGGTGAGGGGCCTGGGAAGGAGAACCCAGCCCAGAGGTGATGGCATAGAAGAGTGACTTACCTCCTCCACACTCTGTCCCATTTTGTCTTTTCCCTGTGCTGGGACTAATGCATTTTCTGTTATATACATTCATGATTTCTGCTTAGGTACAGTTGGAGCACCCATTTGCTCTATGACTATACTCCATCAGTTCAACTTTAAGTATAGTTTGAGAAAAAGATAATACAGTTCTGAGCTTAACCTTGGAATATTGTATAAGGCAGCTACTACATAATACACTTGGGTTTTAGAAAATAAGATAAGTAAAATTGGCTATGGGGCTGTATGTTCTGCTAGATAACCCCCCTCCCCACTAACCCTCTGTTAGATTTTTACAGCCCATAAGAACAAATTCATGTGTTTATTAAGCCTTCAGCAAAGCTGTACATTCACTGACTTCCCAGCCTACCCTAGAACCATAGAGTCTGGGTTGGTACAAGCCTTAGGGTCACCTAATAATCTACACCAACCTCCCTCTAATTCTAATTGTTTTGTGTCCTGATGAGTGGTCATCCTGCCTTTGCTTGAACACGCCCAGTGACTGTCTGCTTGTTGAGTCAACTTGTTTCATTGCTGGATAGCTCTGGTCATTAATACAAAGAGTGGCTTTCTAAGTTGAACTCTGCCACCCTATCTTTCACCCTTGGGGCAGGCAAGGACAAACAACAAAGGAACTTCCCAGTATGTCTTCTAGCTTTTTTGGACTTTTTGTAGGCTAATCGGAGGTACGGTATAACTGAACACACACACAAACACACACACACACACACATTCAAAAGCAACTGTAAAATTGGAGTTAGGTTACAATTTTATCAGAGGACCTTAGGAGGGGGTACTTCTGTCACTGTTTTGTCTCAAATCTTTGCCGTTTTCAGAGCCAGCAGAAGTAATGAGGCCTGGGTGTCTCTGACTGACTATATGTTTTGGCTCCTCCTATGGCTGAGACCTGTAAGCACCAAGTCCTTTACTTTGGATTTCTGGGATCTAGAAGCAGACCTTTTATATTCCTCTCAAAACAAGGCCAGGGCTTCCAGAGGGTGGAAGATTGAAAGTATTGAGAAAGAGTGAAAACATGCTTGCAGTATTCTGTAGTTTGGCAAAATGGTGATTCTCACAGAATGTCTCCCCATCCCCCCTGCAGATGAATCACCTGGGACCATTTTTATTTTTAACTAATTTATTTTTTCCCAACCTTACAGTGTTTATTTGATCATTTTTTCATTTATCTGATTGTGTTTACATGCATTAGATTCTTTATTCATTTGGTTTTTTAAAAATCTTTATTGGAATATAGTTGATTTACAATGTTGTGTTAGTTTCAGGTGTACAGCAAAGTGAATCAGTTATACATATATCCACTCTTTTTTAGCTTTTTTTCCCTATATAGGCCATTACAGAGTATTGAGTAGAGTTCCCTGTCCAAACAGTAGGTCCTTATTAGTTATCTATTTTATATATAGTAGTGTATATATGTCAATCCCAATCTTCCAATTTATCCCTCCCTCTCCCCCTTACCCCCTGGTAACCATAAGTTTGTTTTCTACATCTGTAACTCTATTTCTGTTTTGTAGATAAGTTCATTTGTACCCTTTTTTTTAGATTCCACATATAAGTGATATCATATGATATTTGTCTTTCTCTGTCTGACTTACTTCACTCAGTATGAAAATCTCTAGGTCCATCCATGTTGCTGCAAATGGCATTAAGGATCTTTTTAAAATGTACAGGTTCTTATGACTGGCTTCAGTCAAATGAATTCATATTTCTAGGGGCAGGGATCCCGTGTCTGAATTTTTTGTTTGTTTGTTTTTTGTTTTTTTGCGGTACGCAGGCCTCTCACTGTTGTGGCCTCTCCCGTTGGGGAGCACAGGCTCCAGACGCGCAGTCTCAGCAGCCATGGCTCACAGGCCCAGCCGCTCCGCGGTATGTGGGATCTTCCCGGACCGGGGCACGAACCCGTGTCCCCTGCATCGGCAGGCGGACTCTCAACCACTGTGCCACCAGAGAAGCCCCCGTGTCTGAATTTTTAACCAGCTCTTCAGGAAGCCATAATGCTCATAAAATTATGAGAATACTGCTATAAAACATAAGGAAAAAGAAGAAAAAGGAATGAGGAATAGCTCTGATGAAGGAGAATAAGAAGGGAGGAAAGGCCTCCTACGAGTGGTCTCAGATAGAAAAAGGATCCCTTATGTAAGTTATGGTACAAACAACCATCATAAAATATAGCAAGCAAATGCTGTAGATGAATATATATTGACATGAAAATACATCGATGATATACTGCCAAATGCAAAATAGTGTGATGAGATAATTCCATTTTATATGTATATATGCATAGAAAAATCTCTCAATTCATGCAGCCTAAGGCTATTCATTGAGTTAACAGTGGTGAACAAGACTGGTAGAGTACTTTGTTCACAGTCTAGTAAGTATACATTCAGCACTGTGTTAGCACACTATTTATGGATATAGAAATTTCTACTGCCTTTATGAATTTTCCAACTTATACATAGCTACCACATTGTTTTCATAATAAAAAATGAACATAAATGCTCTAATACAGTATATGCCTTACGTATTATGAATCATGTTCTTTTCTGCCCTCTTCTTCTTTTGCACTGGTTTATTTTTCATCACGGTCTATCCTTTCTTTTCTATATCCAAGTCATCAGTAATATTCCACCAATTTTGTATGGAGAAAAATCAAGTTCATTTCATTTATTATGCATATAACATGTATGGGTATATCAGTATCCGGCTGCATAAGTATTGTTCATGACATCTTTCCTGTTGTTTTCTCTCCACTCTGGTGCTTTTTTCTGGTTCAGACTACATGATACACAAATGAGTAATAATTCCTGGTAAGGAAGCCAGGAGTCAGTGGCAATACGTCTCAGTGTATTTCAGATTGGTCCGTAGTATGGGAGTACTCCCTGAGATTTTATGTCCAGTTCTAACTGGTCCCTCTTCCAGAACCAAACAAGACTGGACATGAACTAAAGGTAGTCAAGTGACTTTAACAGGGAAGCACCTTGAACTCAGCTGTATTGGCTGAAGAAGGAGCTGTACAGTGAAAGGAGAGAAGTAGGAATTGTGTCAGGCAGCCTTTCTGCCTTCCCTTCCCTCCTGACCAGACTTGGTTTAAAGACTCGCTTTTGTTTTATAGACATAGTTTCAATAATCCTGAATTTTATAGGCTATAGGAAGACTGAGCAGGTGCAACATCTTTTAAATTCAACTTTACTGGAGACTGAGACCTGAGGAAGTCTATTGCGCAAGTATTCAGTTACCCCAGATGATGCAAATCTAGAAATGAGAAACATGTTTTCTTTCCTTTTTTCCTTCTTTCTGGTTTAGCAAAGTCACCAAAACTCCAGGTTATCATGTTGTAATATGTTTTCAACATATTTTCAGCTCACAGATGCCTTTGCTTGATTTCCTTCCAGCAGACCCTGTTCCTCATGCATTTCTAATGTTAAGTCATGGCCCACAGTCAAGCATATGATAAGCCTTATGTTTCTTCTGGACCAATGTGAGTGAGGCTTACGCTTAGAGCTGTGGGAGAATGTAGATGGGAAGAGGAGTGAGGGGTTTCTCCCACACTCCAAGCCCACTGTTAAGCTATTACTATCCTGGGAATGATAGAGAGAACATTGCTGAGATATTTGCTGTGTGGGACCAGGGTTGTGTGTGTGTGTGTGTGTGTGTGTGTGTGTGATCCTGACAGTTATACCTTCACTTCAACGTTGCTTTAAAGCAACGTGTAAAGAGGCCGTGATGCAGGGATCTTAAGAACAGCATTTTATTATTCTTTTCTCAGCCCAAAACCATTAGAAATCTCTTTCCATGGACATCTGGAAACCATTTAGGACCTCCTCCTTGTGCATGTTGGAGACTGAACAAGTGCTATCAACTCTAATGCAGTTGGGAAGTTGCAAATTCATAAGAGCAGCTGTGATTCTTACCAGCATTCTTTCCAGCTTCCTAGTAAAAGTAGGGCTGTGTCCAGGTTAAAATGGAAAGTTCTGATTTGGTGTCCATATGTTTTTCAATTTAACATTCCACATCTAGATTTTTAAAAAGTCTCAGTGCCTGACTGTTGGAATATTCATTGTGAGTTTTGATACCTGCCTGTAACCTCCAAACATGTGAACACAGATTGTTTGTACTTTTGGAAAGGTTTTGTTATTGCCTTTGAGAAGCCGCCATAATGGAAGGCAGTCTGATAGAATGGATAAATGAGTGTGCTGATTGAACAAAGAAAAGAAATGCGAAGAGGGCAGATAAGGAAAAAAAATAAATATAAATGTAAAGCTATGCTACACGTTCCCACCTCCTCTGGGAGATAATCCTGAAGCATTTTATTTATTTATTATGTGCACACTCACTATTCAAAATGCTGATGACATGAAAATAAAAATGATATGGTCCCTGCCTTCAAGGAATAGAATATGGAGAGAAGACCTGTGAATTAACAAAAGTTGCTGATTAGGTACATTCTGGCAGAAGAAAAAGTGGTAAATCTATTGGGGTGGAGATGAGGGAGGGGGAAAGAAGAAAATAATTCATGGAAAAGTAGGCATTTGCCAGGCTAATGAAAAGGTAGGGCAGTCCAGGCAGAAGGAGTTACATGAGCAAAATAAGTTTCAAAGAGCCTGGTAGGTTAAGTGGATTGGTCTTACCAAAGAGCAGGGTGCAGGAATGTGGAAGATTCAGGAGCTAGGCAGTAACCTCCACCTCCAGAGAAGTTGGATCTTCATCCTCCTGACCATTCTGTGGAATATTATTAAACATTCCCCAGGCAGCAGCACCTCAGATTGCTGTTTCTCTTTAGTCAGTTAATGTTCAGTTTTATGAGCAAAAACTAATTAATAAAAACAGACTAAAATAATGAGAAAACTTTCACATTTATGAAATTCGTGGATATTAAAAAAAGATAGGAATATCAGAAAAGCTGCAAAATCTATATACTTCTGATGGGGATGTAAATGAATAGACTTGCCCAGAACTTTATATATGTATGTTAAAAGCCATACAATTCTTTGACTCATGGTCCCACTGCTGGAAATTAACCTTTTAGAATAAAATTAATCCTTGATTTTAAGATAAAATATGGGACTTAGTTTTTTTGTGTGTAACTTTAGGAACATGAATGATGGTCACACCACCAATGAAGAGGAGATTGGGAAAATTATGGCTTGTTATTTGAGAAAGCTTTAAGTAAGCCTACATGTGAGTGCATGGAGTTTGAATTAGAACTACCTGCATGAAGTAGGTAATCTAAATGGAAATAACATTAAAACTAGTCTTTATCTGGTAAAACACTTAGGGTTCCAGCAGAAGCAAATTAGAAACTGCTCGGTAGGGACATCTCCAAACCTGAACACCCTGGGATGCCAATGGTAAACAACTTCAGTGAAGATGAGCTCACAATAAATAAATAAATAAATAAATTACAAACTTCCAGGCTTCCAGATCTTCATCTACAAGGAGCATAATTGACCAAGGCCTCCAGATGCTGCACTCTAAAGCCCCTCACTCTGTTTTTACTGAAGCCAGTCTTCCCACAGGCTGCTCCCAGCTAATGCCTGAATGTGGCAGGGTTACCTAGGCAGGCATCCCTAGGTGTGGGAGACACATGACACTGTTTATAGCTGTGTTTAGCATGAGGATTCCCCAGAGGTTTGCTCAACCTTTCTTAGACTACGGAGCTTCTAACCAACCTTCCTTCCCTTCCACTTTCACTCAGGATTAGAGTTGCATGATAATCTGATGGCTCTCCCAGCCTTCTCCAGTTCCTTCCTCATTGTATCCCATGCATCTGTTTGAATAAAATCTTTAATTTCATTTTGGCATTTATTTCTTCTGAGAAGACAAATGCCTTGATCTTGGAATTTGGAGCTAGCTTTTCCCATTAACCAGCAGGTGAAAGGACACAGTCCTCACTAGTAGATGCAGATAGTCCCAGACAAAAGGTCAATTGCTAAAGATTTCACCAATCATGACCTAAGAAAATGTCCAGGTGGAGGGGAGTACTGAGTAAGGTGCGATGATCCAGGCTATTAAAAAATATGGAAGGAATAATGCAAACAAAGATAGTGGGGTTGGCTGGCTACTACTATATTGTATTAATGCCCCGCAGAAGGATACTGGCAGGCTGGGGATGTTAGGAAGCATTGCTAAGTGTGAAAGTCAGAGAACTTCTGTGGTAGCTCTCAAAGAGCCCTGTATCCCCTGCAGTAAAAGGACAGATGTAATTAAAGGCAGATTGAGGACCTAATTGTTAGAGCCACAGAACTCCAAAGACATTTGAATGTTCAGCCAAGGCAGGTCTATTATGCAAAGGTCAGGGATCTGGTGGGAAAATTTAGAATACTGAAACATGGGCTAAAGATATCTAGATAGTGCCCTGCGGATGTTGACTCTGCAACCTTCACAAACTCTCTTGGCTTGCAGAGGTGGCCCGCCTTCTGTATTAAGAGCTAGCAGTTCTATGGTGCTGAAGGATGCTGCAGAAATCTCACCTCCATAACAGAGGCCACCTTCAGGACCTGACCCCACCTCCTCTCCTGCCTGCCAAGCCATTAACTAAGGCTAAACCCCAGTATACCATAGTTGAGGTCATGCTGGGCCTCAACCCAGCATGAAAGAGACTTGACATCCAAAGAATTGTAATAATTATCTAGCATGTTTTGGCAGGAGCCAGGGGAATACTCATGAATTCTGAGGGTGTTTGATCAAGGGGGCTGGAATGTAAGACTGGATAAGAAAGAATTAGTTGACTTAAGAGCGCTTTCTTGAGACATGGGATTTAGCAACCTAGTGAAGTTGGTAGGGGATGGGTCAAACTCACAAACTCTTAGAAGTCTGTATAAAGCAATGGCCACCACTCACAAAGTGGAAATGCCTGAGGTGCCCGGCAGATGGTAAAAGAAGGAATAAAGACCCTGAAGAAGTGGGCATGGGCAAATCATTCACCAAGGCCATAGGGAATGTGCTGAGGAGAGGGGCATCAGCAGCTCAGTGGTTGCCTCCTCTGGATGCCAGAGATTATGGTAGGACAGGCAGTCACAGATCTGGGCTTATTAACATCCATGGGGATGATGGAGCTCTGGGAAGCCATGAGACTGAAAGAAAAATGAGGCAAGAGTGGAGGATCAGGAGGCTGAGGACTGTTGCTCCAATAAAAAGTCAAAATCCCTTTCTCAATTCCTTGACCTGAGCCAGTTTTCAGATCTGGAATCCATTAACTGAAGAGGTGACCAGGTACCTAGGAGGAAGGACCCTTCAGCACTGTGGCAAGAATATACTGTGACAATTACCTCTGTCTTTCTCCCAAGGGACTTATGACAACTTACTCAGATGGGGGAAAGGGGAATAACCAGACGTACTGAGGGTTAATGGACATAGGGTCTGATATAATGTCAATTCTTAGAACCCCTAAGTGTCACCATGGTACCCTTTGTTAGAATTAGAGCCTATGGAGGCCAAGTAATAAATGGAATCCTGGAGGACTGCACATTTGGAGTTGATATATTTGGAAATGGAGTAAGTTCACACAGGTTTCCTGGTCTGTGGAATAAGATTTATCATAGCAGGGAAGGCCAAGTGTAAACCTTTGAAATTTCCCAACACCCTTTCTGTCCCATCCAAGATAATAGGACCCCCCCCAATATCATATCTTGGGGAAAGGGGATGGTGGAGATTAGTGTCATCATTGAAGACCTAAAGGACGCAGGGGTGGTAGTTGCTACCATATCTCCACATATCCACATATCTCCATTTAATTTACCACAATAGTCCCTTCTAGAAAATGGATGGATCCCAATAGTTCTGTAGATTACAATAGTAGTAGCAGCTCCAAGTGCAGCTGCTGTACCAGATGAGGAATCATTCCTAGAGCAGATGAGTAAGGACTCAGGCTTGTGGTATGTAGCAATTGTCTTGGCAAATGAATTTTCTTATTCCAATTAGGAAAGAGGATCAGAAACAACATTCACATGGCATGGGCAACAATATTCATTTACAATTTTGGCTCAGGTCTATCTCTCTCCCATCCTCTGTTGTAGAATAGTCTGAAGAGACCTGGACTGCCTGAACATCCCACAGGACATCAAGCCAATCCACCTTGGTCCACCTCGGCTCAAGGACCTTGACAGTCTGGCCAAAGCTTTCTTAGACTTCACAGGGGTCTAGAGCGCTTCCACTCAACCTTCCTTCCCTCCTTCCTTTCCTTGGGAGTAAGATTTGCATCCTGATCTGATGTTTATCCCAAAAATCCCTATCTCCTTCCCTATTTTCAGTCACAGATAATTCCCTGAACAAAACCCTTATACGTTTAATCACATTTTGGCCCCAAATGTCAATAGTCCTGAGGTTGAGAAACCCTGGCTTAGAAAGACAATAACAAGGGGAGTTGGGCATCAATATTGGCTTAATTATTTTGTGATTCCCTGGAGATAGAGCTCTCGGGGTTTGGTCCAAATAGCAGACGCTGCACCAAGGAAAATGATGTTTCTGAGAAGCAGTTTGACTAAGAGTATCCTGTTCCTGAGGGCTTTGGTCAGAACTGGCTTGCTCTGAGAATGCATGGACTTAATAATCCTTGTCTGCTTGTTTGACTTCCCTCCCTCCCTCCCTCCTCCCTTCCTTCCTTCCTCCCTTCCTTCGTTCCTTCCTTCCTTCCTTTTTCCCTCCCTCCTTCCTTCCTTCCTTCCTCCCTCCCTTCCTCCTCCGTTCCTTCCTCCCTTTTTCCCTCCCTCCCTCCCTCCTTCCTTCCTCCCTTCATTCCTTCCTCCCTCCTTCCTTCCTTTCTTCCTTCCTTCCTCCCTTCATTCCTTCCTCCTTCCCTCCTTCCTTTCTTCCTTCCTTCCTTCCTTCCTCTCTTCCTCCCTCCCTCTCTTCCTTCCTTCCTTCAAGCCTTCATTCTTTCTCTCTCTCCCTCTCCCTCCATACCCTCCCACTCTTTCTTTTCTGGCCCCAGTGACTTCTTGTCTCCTACCTCAACATAGTAGTAAGAAAATAACAATGATTACGTGATAGTTCCATCCTGAGAACGCAACTCTCATGCAAACAGTTAACAATGACTTATAGTTTGAAATTTCTCATGGTTTAGTTTCGGATAAAGGGTGAATGTTCTTGGAAAGTTTGCACTTAATCAGAAAAGTTATTTTCGAATTATGGTCTTAGAGTAATTGCTGGGCTTTTGGATTTGGAAATATTTTCTTACCAGGTATTGTCCACTCATTGCTCCGAGATTTGGGTTAATAATTTTATCACTTAATAATTTTTTCCTCCTCTTCAGTTCTTACACACTTGCACATATTTAGTTTCACTTCTACTGTGAGCACCGCACCCCCAAATTACAGCTGAATTCACTCCAACCTCAAGTTCTAACTGGGTCAGGTTTGTTAATAATCAAGCCCAGTTTAATCAACTTTTTCATAAAATTGATCTGGGTTTCAAGAACGTAATGAAACCAGAACATGGGGGAGTTTAGAATATAGTCTGGTCTCAATTTGCCTGCTCTTTGAAAACCACAGTGTGGTTTCAACCCATCTAGACTTGGATAGTTTAATTGAAAAAAAATGGTGACTGGAAAATCCCACCAACCAATGGAATATAATAGCACCCTTCTAAGGACAATAACCCAGAGGGAAATGTTATTTTTCTTGTTAGGTTTGTCAGTAAAGTGATAGATATTCTAAAATAAATGTATCAGAATTTATGAGTGCTGATCGCTTTAGAAAGTGACCTTGGACATCCAATCAGTCATTATTTAATATGAATAATCAAGAAACTGTCTTGATCAGTTTATTTCATCTGTGTTCCCAAGTGTCTCACCTCACCTTCAGACTCTGTTTTACCTCCTAAAATTCTCAGTCTTTCACTGAATGAGGCTTAGCATTAGTAACTATCCAAGACTTGGATCCAAAGAAGTTTTGACTATTGGGCCTACACCTTGGGAAATAGTCACTAGGCTCTCTCCATACTCAGGCAAGGCCCAGCTTTCTTCCAAGTCCCTTTGTCTGGATCTCAGGACTGAGTTTCTGCTTTGAGACTTCTGACTGTCTTGCTCTGTCTTGCCCTTTCCCTGAGGGCAGAAACTTTCTATCTTGGGACCTGGGACTCATTAGTCTGTGGGGAAACCTTCTGAATGAAGAAGAATCCAGTTACTATCTACCTGGATTCCTACTTTTTGTGTTCTACTCACCGTATACAATCTTTTCCTTGGGCTTCAGTACTGCTACCTGTGCCTTGTGAAGGTTTGGAATTACCCCTCCTCTGATCCCCCAGGGGCCTGAAGCTTATCTGCAGTCCATCACTAGTGATGGGTAATGAGAGAATCAGCCTTCCTCTCCATCTCCACATGACTTGTGTGGCAGGATTATATCTCCTGCTCAAATCCAAGATGTGAGAGCTCATCCTTTGTTCTATGATGCCACCATTACTGAAAATGTTCTTGGTATTGAAAGGCCTGTAGCACAAGCCTTCCAACATTTTCAAAGGCAGCAGTTATTTGTTGTCTGAATATGAATATGGTATTTTTCCCTCAACAATTTCTTCATTAACTGAGGACCTTGGTGACCAAACCAGGTGTTTCCAATTTTGTATCAAAACCAAAATATAATTGTAAAGTAACAAGACACGGAATTTATTTTCTCCACCACAAAAGTGAGAAGAATTTCAAAAGAGGCATTCCAGGGATGTCTTGAACAATGACAGTGTCACTGGAAAAATACAGTCTTCCAAGATGGTATATTTGATGAACTGCCACCATTTGGATTGGCAGTTTTATGCTCATATCCAGCTGAAGATGAAGCAATTGAATCTTTCATCACTCAGAGCTTTTTTTTGTTTGTTTTGTTTTGTTTTCCCAGCTATAATGAGCTGTGGGGAGCTAGTCATCCTCCCATTTCCTTGGGATTCTCCTTGTGACACAGTGACGATGTCTCCTCTAATGTTACTGTGTAACCTAAGTGTGGAGAACTAAAAGAACTCCCTGTGCTAAAGAAAGCTGAGTCTCTTCTTTTCCCCTTGCCTCTTTCTGCCAAAGAGGCTGGCATGGTTGAGGGCCTTAGACTACACTCCCGTAGCATAAAGGGAAAAGTATCAAGTAGGAATACAATTTTGACATAGAGAAATTGGCCAGAGAATTTCTAAAATTGCTTAGGATTGGTCCTTTAATTTTCTGCCCTTGTTATGCTCAAGGTCATGTCTAATTTATGTTACTGAATATGGGAATTTCTAGGAATTCTCTGATACCTGATTCTGACATTTTTACCCCTTGACACCTGAAGTCCACCTTAAATGGCAGGTCATCTGTTTGAATGACCTGCTTGGTATATCTTGTGTAGTTTCTATAAAGTTAGAAACCAAGGACGTGCATTCAGAGAATGGAAAGTTTTCAGTGGGATGTGAAGCCAGGCTTATCTACCTGCCTGTAAGGATCAGTTTCTCCTTGTCACAGCCAGTAAGAGATGGACTTTAAACTTAAGATTCCCACATTCAACATCTCAATGAATTAAGACCTGAATCAGACTACATTTAATAAACTTCCTCTTTTAAAATTTAGCCCACTAATGTCTCTCTCCTATGTTGGTCACATAATCCATTTATTTGCATGTCTAATTAACCATGTCCATGAACATTATGTATCTGTATGGTACATTATGTATGTAAGGAATGTGTTTCTTAATGTGTACAGTATTTTTCATAGTATTCTAGGAAAGTTAACACAAGAAATGCTTTTAGATTATTGTGATGGTGATGGGTAGCTGATGGCACAATATGTTGCGCTGGAGAAATTCTTCTTTGGTAGATATTTTAGAAACTGGAGTTCTTATATAGACTTATCTTGAATTTCAAATACCTGCATGAAAAGGAAGCTATATCCATATCTTATCTCCTTTAAACTTTTTACAAAAATAGGAATGCTAAAGTTCTGATAACTTGGCATACACTTAGTGCTCTATAAACATTAACAAGACTTTTAAGTTTTATTGTTTGCAATATCTTATCTGTTTTTCTGATCACAAATAGTACAGGTACATTCATAAAAATGGAAAATAGAGGTAGATGAAATAAGAAAATTAAAATTCTATGTAATCACCATTAACATGTTGCTGTATAAAATTCTGCATGTATTTTCACTTTATTTTTACAAAATGGATCATATTCTAAATACAATTTTCTAACCTGTTTTTTCCACTTACATATCATGAAAATTAGAGATTCTTCCTAATTGGGCCTCCTCATCTTCATAGATGAGAAAATTAAACTCTAGTGAAATTATATGACTAAAGTGGTTTCCACTTAGGTAGCATCAAAGCCACATCTATAACTCCAAACTCTTAAATCCCATGCCACCATTTTATGCATTTTTTTTTTTTTTTTTTGGTGCGGTACGCTGGCCTCTCACTGTTGTGGTCTCTCCTGTTGCGGAGCACAGGCTCCGGACGCGCAGGCTCAGCGGCCATGGCTCACAGGCCCAGCCGCTCTGCGGCATGTGGGATCTTCCTGGACCGGGGCACGAACCCGTGTCCCCTGCATCGGCAGGCGGACTCTCAACCACTGCGCCACCAGGGAAGCCCCATTTTATGCATTTTATCTCTTATGTACTATAACTAAAGTCTGACTCAATAAGTTGGAATTAGGGAGCATGAGAAAGTCTTTATCTTCCCCTGATGTGTTTTATCTTGGCTGAATGTTTGCTGGGAAACACAGTGGGAAAGATTAACTAACTCAGAAGTTATTAAAAATATTTTATAGAAAATAATTTGTGAATTTTGTTGATTGGTTTTCAATCTTTAAAGCT
Organism: Aethalodelphis obliquidens; assembly: GCF_003676395.1. NCBI lineage: Eukaryota > Metazoa > Chordata > Mammalia > Artiodactyla > Delphinidae > Aethalodelphis > Aethalodelphis obliquidens. Next base: position 31,741,472 of record NW_020837946.1, on the reverse strand, counting down.
TCAAATTGAGGCCTCTCTGCCAGAACAACTGGTTTTGCGGCATTAAATCTTGGTACATCCCAAACTGCTATAAATCTTAAAACTTTATTACCTAAGCCAGTGTCAATAGAAATGTGGTTAAATCTAAGTAAGAGTTTCCTGACTTTTAAGCTAGTGAGTTAAAAAAAACATTTATGCTGTGGTAATTTGAGTTAAAGACTTAAAAAAATGTTTCTATGAATCAGTCTTATCAATTACTATCAATTTTATTTGCTAAATTTAGTACTAGAGTGACATTATCTGTACATTCTTTGTATATAAACATCTAACAGAGTATCTTTTTTGGGGTTTTATGATATTAAGAGCTTTGTGGAATTTTATGAAAGTTCCACCCACAATCAAAACCAGTGTTCTCTGATTGTTGATTAATTCTGTCAGGTAGGTCAGAATTGATACTTTTTTGAATATATGCAAACTATCTTTCATTTAAAGTTTCTGTTTTAATAAATGCTGGAAAGGGTGTGGAGAAAGGGAACCCTCCTGCACTGTAAGTGGGAATGTAATTTGATACAGCCACTATGGAGAATAGTATGGAGATTCCTTAAAAAACTAAAAATAGAATGACCATATGACCCAGCAATCCCACTACTGGGCGTATACCCTAAGAAAATAATAATTCAAAAAGACACATGTACCACAATGTTCATTGCAGCACTATTTACAATAGGACATGGTTCATTGCAGCACTATTTACAATAGGACATGGTTACAACCTAAATGTCTGACAGACAAATGGATTAAGAAGATGTGGCACATATATACAATGGAATATTACCCAGCCATAAAAAGGAACGAAATTGAGTTATTTGTAGTGAGGTGGGTGGACCTAGAGTCTGTCATACAGAGTGAAGTAAGTCAGAAAGAGAAAAGCAAATACCGTATGCTAATGCACATATATGGAATCTAGAAAAATGGTACTGATGAACCAGTGGTAGGGCAGGAATAAAGATGCAGATGTTGAGAACGGACTTGAGGACAGAGCGGGGAAGGGGAGGCTGGGACATAGTGAGAGAGTAGCAATGACATACATATACTAACAAATGTAAAACAGATGGCTGGGGGGAAGCTGCCGCACAGCATGGGGAGATCAGCTCCATGATTTGTGACCACCTAGAGGGGTGGGATAGGGAGGGTGGGAGGGAGGCACAAGAGAGAGGTGATATGGGGATATGTGTGTGCATATAGCTGATTCACTTTGTTGTATGGCAGAAACTAACACAACATTTTGAAGCAATTATACTCCAATAAAGATATATTAAAAAAAGTTTCTGTTTTGCCTTCCTCTGCTCCATCCATTTGTCTCTCATTTTTCTTCTTCTTTCTTTTCATCTTCCTCTTTACTCCCATTCTCATAAAAATCCTGAGGATGTTTCCCCAAGTTTTTCTTTGCTATAAGAGATTTTGAAGTTAATCAATATGTTCAGATTATACAAATGGCATTCACTTAACATAGACATTTTATGACGCTAGTTAAAAGAAGGCCTGTATATCTAGAGAGCAAGCCAGAGAACTGAGAAGTGATTTATTTTCTCAAATGAAAAGAGTGGTTCCAAATGATGAGAAAAAAAATGTATTTACTCAACAATATTTATCACCATAAACTTGGTTACTGAATTTAACCTGTAAATCAAGATAATAAACCCCAGTAGCAAAGACTTGATATTTATAAGTCATAACTTCCTTTAGCTCTTTTTTATATCGTGAATCAAAAATTCCTAACAAATTCATTTGGTTTTAAGCACACGTCTGTCTCTCTTATCCAGAGGGTGAAATGCAGGGGAGATAGTTGACCAATGCTTTTTGACCTTCTTATATTTGGGGAGGACAGGAAAAAAATGTTTCTGGTATTTTCTATTTGTCAGCATTTCTCAACCAATGTAAAAAAATGGCAAGATCTTTATGTGATCAGACTGAATTTAAATAATGTTGAGAATTAACAAAAACACAAGAAATGGATTCCTCAGGGTTTTAAAGGCAGCTTCATTGCTGTAACATGATTCTCTTAGATGAGTACAGAAACTGGGCTCTACACATGTGCCAGACAAAACCTAAAGACCCTGGGTTTTAGTCATGGTGTATCACCCTTGCTGCCTTCAACAGGTCCTGATGTGACCAAGTAGGTGCCATTATTTAGCTTCCTACTCATGGATGAAGCTCTGGGCCAGAGAGTTTGCTCTTGGAGCAGAATCCATGAAATAGAGCCTGCTAACGAAAGCTGCTAAATGTAACCAACTGCTTCTAAATGATTTTCTCCTAAAACATGCTTGAATAATACAGTTCACTGAGCCAAAGTTTCCTGCCATGGCCTCCCTCTATCTCATTTAGTTTTTCTACAACCAAGTAACCTATTAGAAAATTGTGCCCAGGAGAAGGTAGAGCCAAATGATGCATATTTTAGATTCTGGTTGGTAAATGGTTCAGTGTGGCGTGTGGTCAGAATTGGAGGTGGTGAGGAGTAACCAGAATCTTTTCTCCCTTGCCTCAGCCAGATAATGACATGTTTACCAGTTATTAAGAGCTTTGTGGAATTTTATGAAAGTTCCACCCACAATCATCCCTTTTACTCTCGGAAAGAAGCAAAATTGGCTATGTGTTGTGTCCAGATTACACTCAGAGAAGAACAAAAAAGTATGGCCATGTCAATGATACGCTTTTTAAGATGGTGAATGCCACCCGAATCCATTGGCATGACCATATATTTGTGTGTGTGTATGGTAAATATAAACATAACATAAAATTTACCATTTTAACCATTTTAAAGTGTACGATTCAGGTATTTATACATTCACTATGTTGTGCAACTATCACTACTGTCTAGTTCAAGAACGTTTTCATCACCCCCAAAAGAAATCCTATACCCGTCAAGCAGTCATTCTTCATTTCCTGATTCTCCCCCCTGTCCCTGGCCATCCATAGACTGCTTTCTGTCTCTATGGACTTGTCTATTTTGGATATTTCATACAAATAGGATTATATAACGGATGGCCTTTTTTACTCAGCATAATGTTTTCAAGGTTCATCCGTGTTGTAGCATGCGTCAGTACTTCATTCCTTTTTATGGCCGAATAGTATTCAATTGTATGGATATACCTCATTTTGTTTATCTATTCATCAGTTGATGAACACTTGGGTTGTTTCCATCTTTTGGCTATTGTGATTAGTGTTGCTATAAGACCATGATTTTTTTTTAATTTAAATAAAATCTGATTTGCTGATTTGTGTTTTTGGGTACCCAAGCCCCACCAGGAAGTCTGATGGGGCTGGGTTTCAAGTTGCAAACTAGCAGGAAATTAGAGTCAGAAGCCCTGTTAATTTAGTAGGGCTTGGGAAGATGGGGAATTATGGTGAAGGCATGAGAAGCGAATTAAACTAGAGTTAAGGACTTTTGGGCTCTCATCTTGGTTCTGCTACTAACAGGATGTGCATGTAATTTTGGGTAGATCAGTCTGCCTCCCTGGGCCTTTGTTTACCATCTATAAAATGGGAGAGCAGAACTCACATTTCCTCTAGGATTCAGTGCCTGCAACATGCTGTGCAAACCCGTGGTGTTCCTTATCATCTAACACACCTTTCTCCATCATCATAGTTGTTATCACTCACACTGCAAAGGACTAAAGATGCTCCTTTTCCGTATTCAAGGTGTGAATATAACAGTTTCCTTTGAACTGGATGTGTGGAGGAGGTCATGGCCTGAAATCATAAATGCTGCAGTAGCAGCAGGGCTTGAAATAACACAGCTCAAAATATGAAAACAATGATTGTCTCTGTCACCAAGGATCTGAAATAAGTGCTTCAGGCTGAGATTACCCAGCCACAAATATCATGGGAAAAATGGGTTCCATTAAATATTTGACAGTTCCAATGTCCACTATTTATAGCTAGCAACTATTTGGGTGTCGGGTGGGTTATTCAGCATTAAAGACAATTTTGAGTCATACTCCAAGGTTTCTTCCTCTTTCACTGAGGCAAGTAAACAGTGACTTGTGCAGTTTCTTCTTTTGTAAAATGGAAATGATACTGGGTCATCTCAACTTGTCCTAAATGGGAATCAGGCAGGCTCTTGAGTACCATTCAGGTGAAGAGAGCTGGGGTGCAGCATCACAGGTTAAATATTGGACTATTTATCCATCCCTTTCTGTCTATTTGTCCTTGATGATGAAGGAATAAGGCTTAGATGTGTGATCCTGGGCAAGCCAATTTACTTCTCAGCATCGGTTATCCAATCTATAAAAGTATCATCTATTGATATTTTGAAAACTTCTATTCTTGGTTTTTGATAAAGTCACTTACCTAAAATATTCATGGCTGGCTGTGTTGCAACAGGGGTGAAGGATTAAGGATAAAACACAGTTAACTTTAATTGTACTTTTTAGGTGTGAGAAGCTAAGAAGATTGAGAGATAATCAGTGATGATAATGGCTGAAACCAGAAATATGAGATCATTATCCATAAATGGAGGTAAGATATTCAAAAGCACTCAATCATACGAAGTAAGGAGCTTGGGTAATTAGAACATAGATTCCCCCTTCACATTACTTTGTGATGGCTGTAGTACAGTTGACTTTGTCATTTATTCATTCAAAAATATCTGTCTTCATCTCTGCATAAGTAAAGCTCTGATAGGTGAGGACTAACCTTCAGCTGAAGCAGCCCCTGCATTGCATTTTGTCATCCAGACCACCAAATAAAGCTTTGCTTCCCTGACAACAGTTTCCACTTTCCCCCCAGCGAGGGGACAATGTAGACTAAAAAGCCAGCAGGAATCTACTCTATTTCCCCGCTAAGGGACTGGCAGAAAGTCCACAGCTCAGAATCGTCCATTTTTACCTGACTTTATGATGTAGATTACAGTTTCCTAGGGACTGAAAATTCACCTACCACATTTATTTAAGTAAGTTCTTGCCCAGCCCATATTTTCACCCTTTAATGGTAATGAAGCTAAAATTTCTTTCCAGTCACTTTGCATATCATTTCCTTTCTCTTTAACTCTCTTTCGCAGTGAGATGATTGTTAGATCCTTCTTTAGCAATCACTTTGGTAGATGATTTTCTTTTTCCTTTGAAGTCGATTTTGAAAGGAGATGTACTGTGATGAGCTAATTACCATAAAAACACAGAGTATATAACCTTAATTAGGCATGATTATAGGCTCAACGTAACGGGATGTCCTGAAACTGCACGCTATGCAAATATAGACTTTTCATTCTACCCGTTACGTCTGAAACCATCAAGCAAAGGATGTTTTGCAGTATGTACCACAGTCAATGCCAGGTGCAAATCTTTCAACAAAAGGTGTTTTTCTTTTTTTTTTGGTTGGGGGGTGGTTGGTGGTGTACCAGTTGGGGAAAGGATAATTAGGAGAAGGTTCAGAAAAAATAAAAACTTTAAAAGTTCAATTAAGCTCAAGATGAGCTTTACAAATTCAGAGGAGTTTTACAATTAAGTAAAACAACACAGTTACCCTACCCGACCCATATCTCCTCTGGAATTCGGAAGGCACTCCACTCTAGGCATCATTGTGAATTATGCAAATCTTGAGAGATCTTTCAAATCCAGTAACCACTAAGAGTACTACAAAACCAGTCTGGGGTTTAGTCAAACTAGTAGGATATAGGAAGATGGTGAGGAAATGAAATCACAGTGAATCCTCGAACCCTAATTTTAGCCAATTATTTTCATTTCCTTTACCACCACCCTTTCTTTTCTAATTGGAGTGGTAAGAGTAAATAACAAAATTGATTTTCCCCTTCCTACCCTGAAATGAAAACATCCAAGGATGCGGTACGCTTAGACATTTAAATATTCAACCACTGAATAATTGAGATCTAACAATGGAGAAATCTTAGATTATGTCTAGCGTTGTGAGTTTTCAGACTCAATCAGGTAGCAAATAATAAGCTATTTGGTTCCAGATACTGATAGAGACAATGACAGCAGCAGAAATTCAATAAATGTGTGAGTTTTAGAAAAGAAAGTTAGTCTAATATACCATCCATTCACTAGCGCTGATAATGAAAGAAGGCTTTATATAACAGCTGAATTTTGAAATCCATAGTTTTCTCTGTATTTAATAGATGAGTTAACGTTTACCAGGCACGTACTGTATTCTAGGTCCAGTTTTCAACAATTTATTGGCATAGTTGAATGCCAATAACCGTCATTACAATAACCCTATAAGATGGTTATATAACTAGCCAAATTTTATAGATGAGATAGCTGGGGATCAGAGAAGTTCGAAAACCTCACCCAGGATACATCTAGTAAGCAGTGGAGTCAGGATTTGAACTCAAGTCTGTCTGACTCCAGCCATGCTCTTAAGCACTGTGCTGGGCTCCTTGGTGTCTGTCAGTCCTCTGATGGAATCCTTACTTATTCGTACTTCTCCCAGAGCTGGAAATGAGATGCAAGAGACAGAAAAAGTGTTGAGAACAAAATTGAAATGCAGAAATCCTCCACCATTTGTTATGTACAAAGGAGATCCTAGTTAGTTTCTAGGAGTGGCGTGAGGGTGCAAGATGGAATTATCAATAGAGTTTGAAATAAAGGAGACAGAATTGCCCACAACTGTAATAAATACAAACGGTATGACAAGACATATTATTACTGTACATGACATAATAGGGGAAAAGAAGTACTGGGCGGGATGAGATCAGGATTTAAATCCAGTTTTCACCACCTACTAGCTGAGGGACTGGGTCAATCAGAGACTCTACAGGAAACAGGTGGTTCAAATAAGAGACTCAGTGAAAGGACTACAGTTGACCCTTAAACAATGCAGGAGTTTGGGAAAATCTACAAATAATTTAGAGTCAACATTTGGTATCCATGGTTCCTCCATACCTGTGGTTCAGCTTCTGTGGATTCAACCAATTGAGCATGGTGTGGTACTGTAGTGTTTATGATTGAAAACATCTGCATATAAATGGACCATTCAGTTCAAACCCCTATCGTTCAGGGGTCACTGTATTTTAGAGGTCTTAAGGAGGGCAGGGGCAGATGATATTAATGCTCTCAGACTCTAGAAACAGTGGAAGCTGATACCACTTACAGGACTGAAAAAAGCAGGGGAAGAGATAGTGAGAATTGGCATCATAGAAGTGGGGGTACCCGACAGGAACCACAGTTGTACAGAGCTACTGTCACTACCAGAGACAGGGTATGAATCTGGGAAAGAGCCGGGAAGAAATACCCCAACCTCCATCCTCATGCTCTCTGATCTTCCGCTGGTGCCTCAAATCAGCTGATCCCTCCAGGAAGCTAACCTGCCTGAGAACCCAATCTTCTGTGGGGGTCTGTCTCCCACATGGAGAATGGCTGTGAGGGAAGGGGTTGGAGAATAACCTTGAACAAGTCACCTCCTCTCTCTAAATTTCAGTTTGCTTATCTGTGCTATAGTGCCTACCATATTAATAGCGGCCCTATAATTTCTAATTTCAACTTTTGATTTTGAAAATTTTCAGTCTCACAAAAAATTTATAAGAAAAGTATTATGCACACAGTGATATAACCTTCACCTAGATTCTCCAGTTGTTAACATTTTGTCACTGTTATTCTATTATTATTATTCTTTCTCTCTGATGACACAAACATATACACATATTTTTGCTGAACCATTTGAGAGTTATTTGCCAACATCCTGAGACTTTATCCCTAAATATTTAAGCAAATATCACCCCCAAAGACATTTCCCTACATAACCCCAATAAGATGATAACACTCAGCAAATTTAAAATTAATGCAATACTATTATCAAATATAGTCTGTATTCAAATTTGCCCAAGTTTCTCAACAATATGCTTTATAGTTGATTTTTTTCAATCAAGGATTACACATTGGATTTTGTTGTCATGCCTCCTTAATCGCCTTTAATCTAAAACAGTTTTTCAGGTTTTTTATTTTTTAATCTTTCAGGATATTAAGGCCAGTTTTGAAGGCCAATTGTTTTGCAGAATGTTCCCACTATGGATTTTTCTAGTTGTTTTTTTCATAATTAGATTCAGTTTAAGCAATTTTGGCAATAATACTACAGAGGTGTGTTCTTCTCAGTGTATTGCATCTGGACTTGATGTCAGAATGCCCATCATAGGCGATCTTCAGTTTGATCACTTGGTTATGGCAGTATATGCTAGATTTATCCATTATTCTCTCCCCTTTGTAATTATCAAGTCATCTACGGGAGGATATATGTGAATATATCTTTTTCACCAACATCCTTTCACCCAGTGGTTTTTACAACTGTTGTTTGGCAGAAATAGTCTCATAAAAGTATAATTAGGGGAGCTGGTAAGAGTTCTTCAAAAGTTTCTACTACGACCCTCATCTCTTTTTATGTTAAACTGTTTTCAGTCATTTATCTATTAAAATGTTTCTAGTGTGCTCATCACGTGCCTCGGCACTGTGAGATTTTTACCTGTGGCTTCATGGTTGCCGAAGCTGATATCTTTAGCTTGGCTCTATCTCCCGTGCTCCAGGTCCACACTGGCGGTTGCTTTTGAGGGTCTCCATGTTACCATCTGTGGATACCTTAAAGTCAACATGCCCGAATGGAACTCATCATCTTCACTTCCTGATCTGCTCTTCTTCTATTTTCTATTCCAGTAAATTACACTTCTGATTTCTCAGTGACTCTGTAATAAAAAGGATTCCTAGTTACTGAGTGGCCAGCCTCCGTAATAGGTCTTTTATATACGTTACATGCATTATCTCATGAAATCCTTACAATAGAATTGCAGCTATTTTCTGAAGGCCATTGGGCCCTTAGCCCCAGATAATCAGCTAGCAAGTCTTCATGCTAGGATTCAAATCCAGTTCTCTTCGGCTTCAAAGCCTTTGCTTTAGTATAGTGATTAACGGCATCATTGACTTCAAATCCTGGCTCTCCTACCAACGATGGGGGATTGGATAAGCCTCCCTAACTCTCAGTGCTTTGGTTTTCTCCTCTATAAATTGGGAAAGCCAATAATCCCTGCCTTGTAGGATGGTTTGGAGACTTGAATCAGATAAAACTTGACAAACATTTGAACAATTCCTGGCAGCACCAAGCCATAAATCTGGTGTCACCCTAAACTCCTCCATCCACTCACCGCTTGAGGATTAGCCCCCTTAAGGACCTTGTCACCACTGCTGTCATTGCCTTAGTTTAGACCTGGAGTTGGCGGACCATGGCCGGGAGGCCAAATCCAGCCTCCATCTGTTTTTGTAAATATTTCTTTTTTAAATTGAGGTATGATTGACATTAAAAATAAGGTGTTATTGGAACACAGCCATGCCCATTCATTTACATATTTTTTGTGATTGCTTTCACCTTACCACAGCAGCGTTGAGTAGTGGCAACAGAGACCACTCTGTTTGGCCTGCAAAGCCCAATATATTTACGGTCTGACCCTTTACAGAAAACAGTCTGCCAATTCCTGGTTGCCCGTGGTATTGCAATAGTCTCCTCCTTGGTTTTCCTGGTTATATCTTCTTCCTCCTTGAACTCATCCTCACCACCCCTCCTCCTGTGCCGGGGGAATCTCCCTAAAATGTGCACTTAATCATGCCTATTTGCTCCTTGTGGTGCATTGAAGACTATGAACCTAGTCTTCCACGTACTGGTGAGCCCCATACCAGGCTTGTTCTCTGGCTGTAATGAATGCTTTACGCCCTTTCTAGCCTGGCACACGCTGTTTTTCTGGTCTGAATACCCGCCTCTTGCCCCTTGTCCTTAACAAAAAGTTCAGCGTTTACTTCTCTGAGAAGCGCTTTCTGACTTCCACAGGCTGAACCAACGGCTTCTGCCCCTTTATGTCTTCAGCAATACTTCAACTTCAGCATTTATCCACAATTTCATGATCATGGGTTTAAATGTCTGCCTTGTGACTGCTGTGACTTCCTCTCAAGATTAGGAACATACATTTTTCACTTTTGTATCTGGATGTGGCCCTTAGTAAGCATCCTTTAAGTTGTTACTGCCTGCTGGCATTTCAGGTGGGGTTTGAAGGCTTACATAAGGAGTTTGAGGAGTATGGGAAAGAGGCAGGTCAGGAGAGAGGCGGCACCTTAGCTAACAGCTGGAGGATAAAACAAGATAATGGGAGGGAGAAGGCAGTAGGAACAGTGTTGGTTAAGCTGATGAAACCTGAAAGAGGTGTGTTGGAGAGATGACGAGCAGAGGAAGGGGGCATGTGAGGGGATGCTGGAAGATAGTCTAAGAAGAGAGGCATCAGGCCCGTACTCTACACAGCCTCCTTTGCTGTGCTGAGGAGTCTGGACAAGGGAAACCATGAAGGGCTGCAGGAAGCAAACACCATACTGTCTGCTCGTGTGTCGGTCTTCTGGAAGTCCTTTGAGGCATTGACTACGTTTTTGTTTTGTCGTCATTCAGTCCTACACGCACACAATTTCTGGCATATCATAGGCTCTCAATAAATGTGTCTTTCATCGTTGAAATATAAGAAAAGTCCTCAGTTTTAAGAGTGGGTTAGTCTCCGGTGCTTAGTATTTTCTTAGAGGATGAACATTTGCTCTGTCTGCGACTTTCATAAATTTAAGAACTTCAGTCATATTTCACCTCAGTCCTTGGATTTTCTGCTTGAAAACTTCCCATTAGGGAAAAAGAGTCTATTCTCTGATGGAAGGTTTGAATTTCTTGGATCTTTTTCATTGACTTTTTCTTCTTCAATTCTGTTTTGTCTTTGTTGAGTTAAGGCTTTCAAGAGCACCAGAATTCTTTCCTGCAAAACCAGAGGCAGATCAATTTATTTCTTGTGATTTTGGTATTTTCTCCTAACAAAAATCTTAAATGGAGCTAGGAGAAATAAACTCTGATTTGCAAAGCGTGCCAAAGATGGTGCCTCACAGGTGGAATGCAAAGCCTTCATTAATGATGCCCAGACTAATTCTGTCTTTAGCACAAGGGCTCAGAGAGCCAGCAACTTAGCAGGTTTTTGTTGGGGGGGGGGGGGGCGCGTGTCAATGAAATAAATTGGGTCGTAAAATATGCCTAGACAATTGGATAAAACTGGGACTTAGGGGGACTCCTGCACTCCAGGGAATTCTCCAAGTCTCCACTTATCCTCAAAATGAACAAGAAGCTTCAGTTTCAAATTGAGTGCATTTTCCATCCATGGATTGGCTTGTTTTGTTCAGTTTTACTTTGAGTATTTGAGGTTATCTTTTCGACGTAACAGCTAAACCCACGGCTTCCTTTCTCGTAAAACCAAAACAAAAAGGCTAGAAATTCAGGTGCCTTCTGCGTGTGCACATGTGTAGTACATACCTGGGATCAAAGCCTGCTATATAAAGTCCTTGATTCTGTGTGGGTTCAAACACATTTCAAAGCTTCAGGATCCTGAAAGTTTTCGCTCTGCTTCCTGAAGACCTGAACACCGCTCCCATAAAGCCATGGCTTGCTTTGGCTTCCAGAGTCATGGGGCTCGGCTGGACCTGGCTTCTGGGACCTGGCCCTGTACTGCCCTGTTTTCTCTTCTCTTCATCCCCGTTTTCTCTAAAGGTGAGTGAGGTTATTGGAGCATGGAGGTGGAGGAGGTGTTTCTCCCACCTGGGTTTCATTCCTTTTAGCAGTCAAGGGCAGTGATTTATAGCAAATCCAGAAGCTAAAGGTGAGACTCCAATCTCCTGGCGTGGGCAGCTCTGTATTCCAAGGCAGGCAGGGGACAGCTGACAGCAGCAAATCAGCAGAGACACAGCTCTTAGCAGTTTGCTGGGCATGGAGTGGGAGCTTAATGAATACGTGTGAGTTGGTCTGGGAGACATGAGCAATTTCAGACACTTCTATAAGATGAGAAGAAAATACTGCAAAGTTAAGTGATTTAAGAGAGCAAAGATACCCACCATCCTAAATCCATTTGGGCTTGGAATCAGGGTTAGCTCAAGATTTCCCTTTTTCTGACTTACTTCACTCTGGATGACAGACTCTAGGTCCATCCACCTCATTACAAATAGCTCAATTTCGTTTCTTTTTATGGCTGAGTAATATTCCATTGTATATGTGTGCCACATCTTAAGTCAGAAAGAGAAAGACAAATACTGTATGCTAACACATATATATGGAATTTAAGAAAAAAAGTATGTCATGAAGACCCTAGGGGTAAGATGGGAATAAAGACACAGACCTACTAGAGAACGGACTTGAGGATATAGGGAGGGGGAAGGGTAAGCTGGGACAAAATGAGAGAGTGGCATGGACATATATACACTACCAAACGTAAAATAGATAGCTAGTGGGAAGCAGCCGCATAGCACAGGGAGATCAGCTCGGTGCTTTGTGACCACCTAGAGGGGTGGGATAGGGAGGGTGGGAGGGAGGGAGATGCAAGAGGGAAGAGATATGGGAACATATGTATATGTATAACTGATTCACTTTGTTATAAAGCAGAAACTAGCACACCATTGTAAAGCAATTATACTCCAATAAAGATGTAAAAAAAAAAAATTTCCCTTTTTGAAGAACACTGATTTAGGCAAATTATGGGAAGTTTCTTTCCTACCCAATTCAAGGTTTTAAGGTCCTCTGATCCACTTTTATAAACGGGTTAGCCTGCTTGTTTAAACTTTCAGCATTCTTTACTCAATGCAGGGTTTTAGGGTCCTCTTAATCAACTCTATAGTTAGCTAATTATTTAAAAAAATGAAAGCAATTTGAAGTAGTAAAACAAACAAACAAAAATAAATGAAATAAAGAAAGGAAGAAAGAACAAAAGAATGAAAGAAAGAAAGAGCCATAGGTCTGTTTGGGATAAGATACTTAATTGCCTCCTGACTTATCTCTGGACTTTAGGTGCAGATTCCCCAGTTTTCAGATGAAATAAAGCTCTTTAGAGGTTGATACTTGGTCTGTTACAATGGTGTGAAATGGTGACTGTTTTGCTAGAAGGTGAATTTCAACCTTCTCTCCCTCTAGAGCTTCTCGGTTGAAAAACCAAGTGGTTTATACAAAGTAGGTGCTCAAAAGATATTTGATTATTAATTTTTACTGTATAAGAAATATTCATACACATTTTCTTATTTTACATGTTTTGAACATGTACAGTTAAATACCAGAGAAATAACCAAATTTACTTTTAAGAAAATTTATCTCAACCTGTAACTGGGATCCTCCCATGGTGGATATTGGAAAATTGTGTAACCAGATTTAGTGGTGATAATTGGGAGCTTGCCTCGGCGGAGGGCAGGAAACTTGGTCTTCTTTAAGCTTAGAGTCAACACAACAAATGGGCAGGATATAATGATTAATGCACAAAAAACCTTTAATACAGGGCTGAATTTGATTAAGTACTGCGGTGGAGTTATAATAGTACAAAGGAGGCTCAGAGGGCATCTCTGATAGACAGAAATGAGGGCTGGGAAAGAAAACTACTGTCTAGCCAACCAGGGCTGCTGGATTAACCATGGCAATGGCTGCTGCCGTATTATTCTCTCTTCTAAGGGCACAGGTTGCCTACTACAGGTGCTTGGGGGAAAGGACTAATGTTTTCAGAATAAAGTGATTTATGCACAGGAAGAGGTGTCCTGGAAGCTCAGATTGGAGTGGTAAGATAGGATCAGATTATGGAGACACAGTGAAAGTTATTTGTTTTTGTAATCAGTGGTATATAAGGCATGAAAGGGTTTGAACAGAAGGAGTGACATGGTTCAATTCAAGTTTTGAGTGTCACTTGTGTGATTGATTGACTAGAGAGGGGCCCAGTTAGTTACAGGAAAGTAATTTGTCATGAAGCCACTATTTTTTAGACGATGTGAGCCCTTTTGTATGGAGAGCTGGCCTCCCTTCTCCTGTAGAAGCCAGAGGGAAAAGAACAAAGGAACACAAGGTGTTCGAGTGAAGGAGAGAGGGCGGTGGAAGAGGTGATGACAGTGGCAGGGGAAGCCCATAGAAGTGAACAGCAGGGTTGCCTCAGCCTACAGAGGAAATGACCCGGTGCCCTCGGCCCGGTGGCTTCCTTCATCAAGCAGCATCCCTCATTCTCTGGTGATAATGCAGGGAAGGGGGTGGCCGGCACCATGGGCCAAGACTCAGCTCCTCGTGGGCGATTGAGGTCCAGGGCCAGATCAATGCGGGTAGAGGTTATTAAGGTATACTTTGAGGGATAAAGCAAGACTCTATACCTCAGCCTCCAAACTTTCCCCTACTACTCTTATAGGTCCCACAGCTCTATCATAACCTTAGAATACCAGAGTGGGAAGGCACTCTGATGTCATCTGATCTAATCCCCTCTTTTGCATGTGAGGGAAAAATGAAGTCCACGGGGGAGGCATGGCTTTCCCCAAATCACCTATTTCACGGTAGAGCCAGCCCTTCTCTTTGTCACATCAGTGTTCTTCATGCCACAGACAACTGCCGTCAAGGCACTGTTTTCCAATAAGGAAGCACCTTCATGGAGAGTAACCGGAAGACAGTGGCGAGATGGAGGGGGTGCTGGGGTGGGTGGAGAAGGAAAGGGGTAGGGGAGGGTGATGGGTTTGTTGATGGGGGGAGAGAAAGGCTGACAGGTGAAACTGGAGGGGGTCATCAAAGATCAACTTTGCCCGGCCTGAGGGTTTTGCCTGGACCTGGTCATGGGCAAGCATGAGTTCACTGAGTTCCCTTTGGTTTTCCTGCTTTAGGGGTGCACGTGGCCCAGCCCGCAGTGGTGCTGGCCAGCAGTCGGGGTGTTGCCAGCTTCGTCTGTGAATATGGGTCGTCAGGCAAAGCCGCCGAGGTCCGGGTGACGGTGTTGCGGAAGGCAGGCGGCCAGCTGAACGAAGTCTGCGCCGCGACCTACATGGTGGAAGATGAGCTGACCTTCCTGGAGGATTCCACTTGCACTGGCACCTCCAGTGGGAACAAAGTGAACCTCACCATCCAAGGGCTGAGGGCCACGGACTCCGGGCTCTACATCTGCAAGGTGGAGCTCATGTACCCGCCACCCTACTATGTGGGCATGGGCAATGGAACCCAAATTTACGTCATTGGTGAGCATCATTGACAACGCCTTTTGCATTGCTGTCTCTTCTCTGTGTGCAAACAGTTTTGCTCCTTGATTTCAGGTCGTTCATGTTTAGGATTGTGGGAATTCTCTTTAAGAGTTCTCTGGCATACTGCATGAGTCCTACTCAGTATGGGTGGCGAGGCAAACGGCATTCTGTTTATAAAATAAAAGGAGCTGGAGAAGGTGTGTTTCCTCCCGGCAGGTTGGGGCACTCACACTGGAGTGATACCCAGCATGAAATTTGGTCTTGGCCTTTGATCTGAAACTCTTGGCAAAGTAGCCCCAACAGTCAGACTTACCTGGGGTCCAGCGATTCCAATTAGGGGTGGACATCAAGGTCTGGAAGCTTGAACTTTTTCCTTCTCTCACCAGTTGGGGGAGTACCGCCCTAGAATTTAGAAAGCATCTCAGGGAAATTCTGCTTTGTTCTCTGTTGCAGATCCAGAACCATGCCCGGATTCTGATTTTCTCCTCTGGATCCTGGCAGCAGTTAGTTCAGGGTTGTTTTTCTACAGCTTCCTCATCACAGCTGTTTCTTTGAGCAAAATGGTGAGTGCCGTGCTGCTAACGCGCCATCCTTGGTCAGAATACCTTTAGTGATAACAACTGGCCAAATGATGCTGTTGAGTCGCGTTTTCTTGAGATGAAGCGATAAATGAAGAAGAGGAAGGACAGTGGTAAAGAACACACTAGAACCCTTGGCATTGGCCTTTGAGGTTTCAGGATGACTAATATTTTATATGAGTGTGTTTGACATTGAATGTTTGTGTGATTTTGCATAGGGTTTCATTTTGAGTAGCTGAACAACACGGGACAGCTGTTTTGCTCTTTATCTTCATGACAATTGTACTTAAGTTAATAACCCTGAAACATTAGGTTGGGCAAAATGCTGCTGGAGAAGACCGCAGGGGTGGTTAATGTTCCTCTACTTGAGCCTTCCTTGACCAAGCTGTAGGCATCCACGTAACACATGCCCAGGGCGCCCTGTTACCCATTCTGCTCGACTGGCAAGCCTCATGCTCTTCTCCAGCCCAGTAAATGAGAACCCAGTTTTCATTTACTACAGTTGTTGTAGAAGAAGCAGAGGTATGGAATCCGGACTTCTGTCAAGATTTCTGACAGTCGCTTGCAACCTCCTTTGCCTGAGGCTGGCTTTGCCATTCACAAACCTCTCCCTCACCTTCCTCTCTCCCTCCCCTTCTCTTCCACTCCCTTACTCCCTCCCTCTCTCCCTCCCGCGCCCCTACACTGTATTCCAGGATCCTCTACTCGGTCTGTTCTGTCGCTGTAGCTTCTTTCTACCTCATTTGCTACAAAGTGCCACACTAACTAGTAGACTAGACCTCAATTTACTGAGGTGATAAAAACTGGGAACTAATGTGGACCGAGAAAAAAAGTAATAAAGAGTATGTGAGGAGTAGAGATGAGACATACTGCTCCCAAAGAGAATAATTGAAGTTTATTATCTTATCCAGCTCATCCCCTCACAAACAAGACCCAGTCAATTATCATAGGCATTTTGGGTGTTCTTTCTAAAGCTTTCTTGAAGTTTCTTTCTGCTATCTCCCAGTCAGGGAAAATGATTTCTATCTTAAGTCAATAGCACAGAGTTATTTACCCGAAATGAAATTTAATGGCTGAATCAAGAAAATCTCCTGGGGCTTATAATTCTGTATGTTGTGAACATCTATTTTTCAGTGGGGTAGGAACCCAGTATTTGTTGAATCCTATTATAGTTAGAAGTAGCTTCTGTATTCCTCGATACTAATTACTGTTTCTTTTAATGTTTGGCAGCTAAAGAAAAGAAGCCCTCTTACTACAGGGGTCTATGTGAAAATGCCCCCAACAGAGCCAGAATGTGAAAAGCAATTTCAACCTTATTTCATTCCCATCAATTGAGAGACCATTATGAAGAAAAAAGACTATGTTCCAATTTGTAAGAGCTGAGGCAATTCTAACTTTTTGCTATCCAGCTATTTTTGTTTGTTTGTGTATTTTGGGGGATTCATCTCTCTTTAATATAAAGCAGGATGCAGAACCCAAATTAAGCGTACTACAATTTAAAACAAAGGAGCAGAAAAACAGAGCCGGGCTGGTTCTGTCACATCTGATCCAATTTTAGTAAAAGCCTCACTTGGGAGCAATATTGGGTTGCAGCATTACAATGTGGAGTCAAGACGTAAGTTAGGGAATGGTACAGTCCCAAGGAAGCAAAGGAAGAATTAAGAGCGAGGATGGTATTGTATACATCTTGTATTTACCTGTGAGAAGTTTATAGCTGAAATGATGTTTTCAAGTAAAATTTTTATGCTGTGTTATTTTTCTTAACAAATATATAATTACATAAAGACTTAAAAAATACCCACATGGCTATATTTTAGCCAGTGATTCCAAAGGTTGTATTGTAACAATATGTATTTTTTATTTGATAGTATTGTGCATGGGGGCCACATGTGCTTTTGTGTATTTGCTGGTAGTTTGAGTATAAACACTATATGGCAGTGTCTTCCCACCATGGGTTCAGGGGAAGTTTTGTGGAGAGACTCAGGACACTAATACACCAGGTAGAGTACAAGGTCACTTGCCAACTGGCTTGGAAACTGGATAAGGTCATAGCTCATTCTTGCAGACATGTTGGGCTGAGTTGGTGTTGACATGGGCTTTGGGCTTTTATGCCAACTCCTTCCACTGGTTTGCAAGGAAGCCAAAGCTGGTGGTATCTGAGTTAACTTGATAGAGCACCATCATCGTCGAGAAAATGGCTCATTTCAGGAGTCTTGTGGGTATGAACCTCAAGGAAGCTCCAGTTCCATGGGGGCCCCAATTCCTTACACATGGTTAATGCCACAGACAGAAAAAAGCAGCAGATGGCAGAACAGGATGCGAGGGTCTCTGAAAACTAACACTGTTGGTGTTTTTTAACTTGATATTTTCCGTGAAAATGCAACAACATGTATAATATTTTTAATTAAATAAAAATCTGTGGTGGTTGTTTTCCAGAGTTGTTTTTGACATTCCTTATATGTGAGTATTGCTTGAGTTTATTTTTGATTGATTCATTTAGCAGTTGGTTGAGTCTCCAATATTAGGAATACTGAGAACAAATCGAAAAAACCCAAAAGTGGGGCTTCCCTGGTGGCGCAGTGGTTGAGAGTCCGCCTGCCGATGCAGAGGACACGGGTTCGTGCCCCGGTCCGGGAGGATCCCACATGTCACGGAGCGGCTGGGCCCGTGAGCCATGGCCGCTGAGCCTGCGCATCCGGAGAAAACCCAAAAGGGCAAATAATGCTTCATGAATCAGCCCTTTACCTGCAAGCCATTCTTGGAAGGAATTCATCCTCTGTCCTTTTGATTGCTTCCCCAATGTTTGGGATATGAAGCGATCTACCACAGCTACAGCAGCCCTTGATAAATCACACAGCGTTCTCTTTAGCACAGGTTCTTTACCCCCTCTTTCTCACCCAGACCTTTCCCGGCTCTACTCGAGCACTGATTACAGTTGCCATGGCAACTCCAGTGTTGTTAACCGTGGTCCTTGCAGCCATTTTGCTCTGCTTCTGTGGTAAACGGAGCTTTCCCTTGCAGCTTCCAGAGGGACTCTTTCACAAATGTGAGGAACACATCCCCTCTGTGATTCTTGGTTAACCAGTATGTAGCCTCAGCCTGCTTGGTTTCCATTTAAGGTTTCTCATTCTTGACCTCCATATCCTGTTGTTGTTCTGTGCAACGATTCTCAGGGTGGCCAGGGATCACCTATAATTGAATCAACTGGGTCACTTCCTAAAAAGGCTGATTCAAGTGCTTAACCTCAGATGCACTGAATCAGAACCTTTGGGCGATGGGGCCAGGAGTTTGCTCTCTCAACAGCCTCCTCAGTGCTTCTTAGACCCCTCAGGTTTTGAGGATCGCTCTTTAGGCAGCTCTCTCTCTTGCTCACTAAAACTCTCTCTTTTTTTGCAAGCAAGTGCAAACAAACAAATGAGAGAGCACATAGTGAGCATTCCAGAAAGACGTGTTAAATAAAAAGGAATAGGTCTTCCAAATATGGTAATGGCACTTACCTAGAATAAATTCCTACTATGCAGAAGACTGTTTCTCTTGATTTCTTGGTCTTTGGTTGGAAGCCATGAAGAAACACACAGTTTATGAGGCCCAACGGATAGTCTGATACCATTTCTGCTCCTCCAAATGTCTTTAGAGAGATCATTCTTCTCCATAGTTGATGGAAGATCTAAATGACAGAGGGCCTTAGGCAAGGGATCTCTCGGGCATCTTTCAGACACCATTAGACAATGGACTACTTTACATAAGCTTAATATCTCCTCTACTATTATCTGAAATTCTACCATTAGCTATTCATTGAGTTAAGCATTGCCTACTTCACTCAGTCTCAATTTTGAAGACATATTAATAAAATACTCTTTGGCTCCAAAGAGTTTCTCCTATGATAGAAGAAATAGGCAAGAAAGACTGTTACCTGAAAGGGTAGAAAGCAAATATGGGGTAGGGGTGTCTGGGGACCAAAGGAAAGCCTTTTCTAATCCCTAACTTGTTTATGAGGGTAGATCCATTATCTGCAATACTCAGAGAGATGCAGAGCCCTCAAATCAGGGGACCAATGGCTTTATGGCCTTCCAGCCTTCATCACCATCACCATCTCTGGGATCAAGGTCTCGGGGAAGCCCCAAGACTCCAGTCATCATCAAATGAGGCTTGGTCCACCGTGGCTGAGAGGGGAGGGGTCCACTGTGCCCCTCCTCCCGGAACCACTAGTCTCAGGTAGGAATGTGGAGACAAGAGGAGCAAGAGAGAGCTACCAGGGGTTGCCTGGGTCAACCCCAACTCTTACCACTTCCCAGCACATAACTCTGCTCATCTCCCTTATTCCAATATGGTACTCTCATTTCTGCCACTTCCTGTTTCCCTATTCATCACCCCCAAATATCTTTATCCCTCATTTTTGCATCCATAAACACTCATTTCAAATTCTGCCTCGTCCATCGGATGTGCTGACACTTCAAGCCTACATGGATTTTTCTCTTCTGTTTTGCAGCTATATTCAGTTTCATCTCTAATAATTTCAGATGCCTATGTCTTTTCTCCCTAGCTTGGATGGAAACTTCTCCAAAATAAGCATCACCACAACTTTAGGCACACAATAGATGCTCAAACAAGTGTACTGGAGAGTTGGGGAGCTAGGACATCTGGGACAATGAGAGGGACATGTCTTCTATGCAGAACATGGCTGTTTTGAACGGGGAATGACCCCAGTTTACAAGGAGCATGCTATGGTTGTATCTTCCCATTGGCTGTATTACTGGTTTCCATTTTCCCCATTTTTGAGTGAGAAGTTCTAATGCTTCAAGCCTAGTCTCCTTCCTCTTTGACCAAGAGAATTATGTGTAGGTCAATCTGTTTCTCAGCTTAAACCTTTAAGACTGGAATGTGAGCTCCCTCTGACTCCCTTGCCCCACGCATTCTACTTTTATCTCAATCTAATCTTCCAATATTTTTGTTGGGGGGAGGGAGATGAATTCTCATTTTTATTCTCTGTATTTTGAACTGTGGGTTGCTGCTAAAACTGACTATATTTTTATACTGAGTCTGTACCTTCTTTTGTCTCCACAGTTGATACACACTTACTTTACTTGGGACCAAAACTTGCAAACTGTTGATGTCACTGTGCTGTTAATTGGAGCAAAGCCAGTTGGGAAGGTTAAGAATTTAGACACTTAAGTTATTGTTTTTGGAGTTCTCAAAGTGAAGGAGAAGCTGGCTTTCTCTGGAAAGCTATTTCTATTGTTTTACTTCTCTTTTGCCCCTGGTTAGAGCGATGATTTAGGTGGCTTAGAGACCTTGTTTTATTTTATAAATTTGTTTTTCTCAGCTCAGGTCAATTTTCTTTGTTCAGACCAGAAAGATAACACATCCTATTGGTGGAGACGGAGGAAAGGTTCTTTACTTCCTCTTGTATGTGTCCTTGTCTACAGGCTGGGATAGGAGTTAATAGGTAGGTTTGCCAGATTCAGCCAAAAGAAAAAAAAACAAAAAACCCCAAAACCCAAAAACAGGATGCCCTGTGTTTGATCTGACAACCTTATCAGCAGGAAACTTTGTACCTTAATATGGTGTGAATAAAAAGTGTTCTGGAGACCCCTCCCCAGGAGTTTCTGGGCAGGAACAGCCTGAGACCGGGGCTGCTGCTTCAGTACTAACACAATCTCCTGTTCTCACTCCCGGGCACATGTTAGAAGGATGCTCAGTATCGCCGGGGCTAATGGGTCCTACAAAGGTGGCAGTTACTTATCTATTACATTTTTTTCTTAGAAGTCAACTCACTTTGTTCTATACGGTGAGGAGTCTGACATTCAGACCCTTCTTGGAAATCTTTGCTTTCCTGGGTGCACTCTATTACAGCTGTTCTTACACTGATTGTGCACAATAATTATCTGGAACATTTGGGAAAAATGTGGATTGAGGTGCCTCAGATCCAGAGCTTCTCGTTTATAAGATCTGAGGCAGGGCCTGAGGGATTTTAATTCTTCAGTGAGTCTCTGAGATCTTACTCTCAGATGCCCTGGTCTAACTCAGGATCCTACCATCACAGATGACTAGGACTGGAGAAAGGACCTTGGAAATTATTTTCACATTTTAGAAGAAAACGAGCCTCAGAGACATTAGGAAACTTGTCCAAGGTAACAAAGTCTGAGAAGACAGGTCTGTAGATTTTCACATCAGGGCTGTGCTGTGGGTGACACTTTGAGCCTTTCTGCTCAGGGACTGTCCTTTTTAGGCTGCTTCTGGAACGTCACTGCCATCACCCCAGGCTACCTCTAGAAAACCTGTTTTTCCTCTCACCTCCACCCCAGCTGCTCTGTTAAGTCTCAGTGTTACCATTACTACTCTTTCCTGCCTGATGTTGGCTCCATCGTTTCTATCTCTGCCTTAACCTTCCGGGGCCCTAGCAAGAGGGTCTCGGGTGATTCTCAGCAGTCCGGCAGAAGGATGCAGCAGAAGAGAAGACGAAACAACTGCTGCCAACCTTCTGTCAGCAAAGCCTATGGTGCCCTGAGAAAGCTTCTCAATTCTGCTGGAAGTCATGGAACAACCCAGTGAAACGATACATGTTCTTTTTTTTGTATCACATGTTATCAGGTTACCATAGCAACCAACCTTGCTTTAAAAACATGATATTAGTCACCCAAAGTGATATTATCTATTTGAACAAAAAGAGGAGGCTCTCTCTGGGAGAAACTGTAGGAAATATATTTCAGGAGGTGACTTCAAATTTTAGAATGCAACGAAAGTGATGTCTCACGAATCACACTTTTCTGAGGACATTGCCTTTTTCTTCTTGCTTCATCTTGACAACATTTTAGTTTGTTCTGTAGTCCTCACATTGTTATTTTCTTTAATGCATTGAACACGAGCCTTGCTTTCCTTCCTTGCAGTTAACTGCAAGTCAGACATAGTCTTTAGTCTCCCGTGAGCATCTGTTTGCCCCTGGCACATCAAAGTTATCCTTAACCATGACTATAAGGACAGGAAGCTTGGATTTGTGAATGAAGACTAGCATTCTCTAGTGTTGCTTTCCTATTGAGGAAGCCGCCATGCTGGATACAGTTCATGAGCTCCTTATTTGGATTGAAGAGGGAAAGGAAACCAACTCATGAAGGCTTCAACACTGCATGGGTGTAAATTAGCTAAAGTAATCCTCACAAGATCCCTGGAGAAGAGATACTGACAACACCCGCATTTTACAGTTGAGGAAGCTGAGGTTTTAGGGGGTTTTATTACTTGCCAATCTCACACAGCTAGTAAGTGGCAGAGTCAGGATTAGAACTGATGTTGAATTCCAAAGCTCAGGCTCTTTTCAGATGACCACGTCTGAATTCTGGGGGTCTATCTGCAAAAGGAAAAGGGTAAAATGGGAAGTGAATGGGGACCAAAGTGCTAGAGAAGCAAAGCGTGTTTCATGGGGGTTACGCATGAGGGGTTACCCATGGGGGTTAAGCAAATACTCTCGGGGGTTACACATGGGGGTTACACATGGGGGTTAAGCACATATTCTTATTTTGAATAACTATTTCAAAACAAGTGTTTTAAAAGGGTTTTTGAAGGTGTTCATTATGAGATCAGCTCCAGCAGCTGAGAATTGTCACCAGAGAATAAGGAAAACAGGAAATCGAAGACATGTAAAAGTGGACCATGGGTGGCAGTCCACAGTTTACATAGTAGCTGCTTTCCCAGTCACTGGCGCTGAAGTCCATGCAGCAATGTTGCTGGCTGGCCTTGGGTATTAGAACTTCTCACTCAAAAATGGGGAAAATGAAACCAGTAATACAGCCAATGGGAAGATTCGATTCTTGCATAACCATAGCATGCTCCTTGTAAATTGGGGTCATTCCCGTTCAAAACAGGCTGGAGGTAAAAGAAAGTAATGACCAGTGGAAGTCAGTGGGAGTGACCTTGCATGTATACCTGTGACCCCTGGAATGGGGCTAGTTTCTAAAAGGATAATAATCAGCTTGGAATAGAAGGTGAGTTTGGGGGATGGGGGTTAAGAGAAGGGAGAGTCTCTGAGTTGGGGCTGAGGGGTGATGGAGAATATCAATGAGTCCCTTTGAGGAGAACAAAAGAAAGAAAACAAAAGACAGAAGCCTGGAGTTCCCCCCAAATGGCAAATGAAGTAGACCAATATTCTGTGAACAAAATTATCAAGCAAGACCCAATGCCACAGGTCACATAGAAGATTGAGAGAAGCCCAGGTCAGAAGCAGGGGACCATCCAGCTGAGACTGTGACTGAGGTAGCCATGTAGACGTAATTCCTACCAGAAGTCAAAGTGTGGGAACCACCGGAAAAAAACCCTTCCCTGCCAGGAATGAATATGAAAGGCAATGGTTCCGCTCGGGGTGGGTGGTGCTGGAGGCAGGTATGTGTGTGGGACAGGCTGGGCACTGTGCAGGGGTGAAAGCTGATTATGGGGGAGCATCACAAAAGAACTGCTGAATGGAGAGCCTTAATTAAGCCTGTGCGCAGCTGAGCATCCTGGACTGGGCTTGTGCCGATGTGAGTGTTCATGGTGCTTGTAATTTGAGCTTGAGGAGATGATTTAGGAAGGGCATGAGAGCTGTGTTCAAGACATGAAGGGCTGTCATGTGAAAGAGGAACTAGATTTGCTTTGTGGGCTTCCTAGAGCGCTCAGCCCTGGTGTTCCAAGGAGCACGTGATAGAAAGGAGGTTTAGCACGATTTTCCTTCTAATGTGTACACTTGGATTCAGAGCCAGGGAGAGTGCATTCTGATGGGTCATATTGCAGATTGGCTTGGGGCAGGCCTGCTGGAGCCTCATCAACATCACTGGTGGGGAAGGAAAATAATCAGGGGAAGCGGAATCCTGGACTCCACCCTCAGAAACTTTCCTCTGTGTGGTGCTTTATAGACACTGGGATCAAACTAGTCTGGATGAATCTGGCTTTTTCCAACTCTCTTAACACTTTTGGCTTCATCAGTCACAGCTGTACTAATGCTGTCTAACTTGGCTGCCTAACCTATAAATTTTTTCAAATCAGACATCACTATGCCTAGTGAAACTGAGAGAATTATTTTATAATCTCACTCTCTGGAAACAAAATAGTCAATGGAAATTTTTAATACAAAAAGAATGTGGTAGAAACACAAATTTAAGTCATGAATTGAAAACATGCAGCAAAATCTTTATCCACTAGACTCTACAATATTCTGTGACCATCTGTGGAAATATAGATGTATTAAATTAGATACGGGCTGGTTTTTCTCTTTGCAGAACATAACAGAAACCTAACTGGAAAACCCACAGCAATAACATAAAACCAAATGTGATGTCTAGTCTCTTCAAGGTCAAAATTCATGTGCAAATGAGAAGAAAATTACATGCTTTGCCCTTGAACAAAAGGACCTCTGTTAATATTCTTATTAAATACTTCATGTTTCTAAGAGACGGTTAAGAAAGCAAATGTACCATCTATCCGGAGTCTAAATTATATTCAAAAGTGATGATAATAGAGACAAATGTGTAATATACAAGGTTGGTCTTACTTTGCTTGTATTCCATTGTTGGAATGTTTTCCTGTGCATATATTTATAAGTTTATGTTCAGTTCCTTAAAAAAAAAAGTTACTGTCTTTTCCACAGAATCAAGAAAATGAGTGCAAAAAATTGATCCATTTGACAAGAGAGCATATCAATATGTCCTGGCCTGAGGGCAGGAGGCTGGCCAAGGTGACCCCCTAAGGTCCTGTCCTGTGGAGTGAGGTACTAGATCTGTCCTTTGGAAGCCTGTCTCCAAGGAAACGTCTGTGGAGCCCTGAAAAGTGAATTGTCAAGGGTAAATGGACTAGTAGCCCTTGTTTGGAGCTGGGAGACCTCTTTCTGCTCTTGGCTCTGCCCCAGTGGGTTTGCAGTTGCCTGGAGCCATTTCTGGGTTAAGCACCCTTTAAGAGCCATCCTGGTCTCTTTGTTGATGGCTCTAGCCCCAGCTAAACTCCCAACCCCAGACTTATTCTTACACCGTCTTGTACTTATGTAATTTGTTATTGTTTAATGCTCATAATTAAGTACCCAGGCATTAATATTACCGTGTCCCCAAATACAAAATGAATTCCCCAAGGGACTTTTACTTCCTGGAGGCAGTGTGGGGTAATAGTTCAGCATGGCCTCTGCTGCAAGGGGCCTGGGGCTAATCCTGCCCCGTACTCTATGCCTCTGTTTCCTCTTCTGTAGGACGAGGTTGCAGATTGAATGACTTGGTGTTTATAAAGTGCTTAGCATGGGCCTGGCATGGGCTGAACACTGTGTTGTGTAGCAATATACATAGTAACTGTATGACTACAGAATACTTGTATTATTTCTTCATGACCCCTTATGGTACTTGGCACGGTGCCTGGCACAGGTCAGGTCTACATTTTTCCTGTTTGCCTTCCTCTCTTGCACCTTTCCTTCATTTCCCCTTCAGCAAATATTTGCTAGGCAGATAGAGCCTTTTAAATAAGACTGATACTGGTTAAAATGGACATGGGCATTAGTTTGGGTGACTGAATTCACTGTATCCCCTAGTTATTCTCCTGCAAATCTACTCTGCATGCTCTCCTACTCTGCTCTGTGTGGGGAAAGCTGACCTGAATGGACCACAGCACCTGCCTTCCTTGCCCTCTGGAAATCACGATGGATGGAAGGCACCAGCAGGAGATGGGCGTGGAGAGACAGTGATTGGGGTATTTCTTCCAGTCATCCCTGCTTTAACACAGCATCCAGGGCAGTAGTTGCATCCTTCCCTGACTTCAGCTCTGGTTGGATGGCTGCTTCTCCTCATTTCCTGCCCTCACTGAGCTCTGGTCACTACTTTTGCCCCTTCTCCTTGAGCTCTAGGGAAAATAAAGTATTTCTGTGGTTGTTGGTTGCTGAGGAATCTCGACATCCACTGTTTGCCCTTAACGCTGTCCACATCTCTGTAAGAAGTCCCTTTATTCAAGTTTCTTCAGTTGAACCATCTGAGATGAGCTCTGCTTTGTGCTGAGATCCTAACTGATAAATCACAGGTCCTTGGAAATGTCCTCTGTGCCTCTGGATCCCCATTTCCTTCTCTATAGTGGAAGGGGGCTGGTCAGACTCGCTACCTCCAAGGTCCCTTCTAGGTCTGAAAGCCTATGGAGCTAGCATTAGAATTCAGAGCAACCTTGAGAAGCTGCAGAGATTTTCAGATATAAACAAGGTGAATTTCAATGAAGAACAAGTGTAGAGGGGTGTGTTTGGGGAGGAAAAACAAAATTATAGAAATGTCAGGTGGTAAACGGCTGGCTGTGTGCAATTACATCAGCAAAAAGAAAGAAAGAAGCAAAAAACTCCAGGATGAGTAAGCTGTGCTGATGCTGTTCACGTTGAGTAAATCTGGGGGATAGACACAGTGTGTGATCTGTAGGAAGTACAAGGCGGTCCCCTGGAGTTGCTTGTCACTGCACACACTAGGCTAGGGTGTGGTGATCTGATTCAGCTCAGTAATTTAGAAGAGCTGAACTTAAAAGAGAAAAGAAACCCAGAGTTAGATTGAAAATCGTAACCGACTTCTACAAAGATCAATTTCTTCTGTCCTTCCTCCCTTTGTTAGAGCCTGAAGGTAGATCCAGGAGCAGTCATCATTCATATGAAGGGATATCTCAAGTCCCTGTGTCCGGGAAATGAACTATGTAGAACAAGTTGTATCTTGGCCAATTATGAGTGTAATCCTGGACATAAATTACAATGTACAGGGATTGGTGTGTTGTCATTGGTGGTGTCAGGGTCTTGAGAATGTATTCTTTTCACTCTGCCCAATTCTTTCCACTTTAACGGCTTGGACACTGAACAGTTACTGACACAGAGTAGGTTTTCAGTAAGTATCTCTAGAAGAATGAGTGCCTGATTGAATATGAAAATGGGGCTATAATCATTCAACGGAGTTGAATGAAGCTAAGACCAATATAAGAGGGAACCTCAAAGGCTTGTAGGGCCTTTATTTACTAGGTATAGACCTGCAACCTACTTCCCAGGAAATGATATAAGAATAAGCTGTAATCTAGAATTCTGCACATTTAAAGAAGAAACCTCAAGCACAAGACTACATTAATAGAGTTCCTCCAGTGACTGGAAGAAGACCTGGCTTGTGGTCAATGCCAGAGGAGGCCTTGGGTAGCAGAAGAGCAGGCAGAAATTCACGTCTCCTTGGTGGAGGATTTGGGGAGGAGTGTGTCACCCAGAGAAGGACCACCTAGGACTGTGTCTACATGTTTCTCAAACATCAGTTTCAAAGCAGAATACTCAGTCATTTTAGGTAGAAGAGGACTCTTCAAATAGATCTGTTCCGCATTGTGATGTTAAACTCTTTCCGTTCCTTTTGGGTGGTAAAGACCTGAGTGTAGTGCTTATTTCTAAAGCATGTCTTTTCAAATGGCTATCTTGGTTTCACAATTGGTTCACAAAGAGAAATTGGAAAGATGACAGAATCTCCTGAGAAAATACTGCTGGATTGTAAATAAAGACTCCTAGCTCTGAGTCCCAGACCCATCACTAACCAGCCTGCCAGTTTTACAAAAGCCACTTAACTTTTCCGGGCTTGAATTTTCTCAACACCTTCCACTTGAGGAACATATGCCTGTTTTAAAAGCATTTTCATGTACATAGGTGAAATGCAAGTAGTCAAAGAAAATGGTATTTCCTTTGATCATCATCACTACCCTAAGAAGTAGGCAGTGCCAAGCTGGTCATGGCTTAGAGACGAGAAGTTCAAGGTTGAAGGATGTCCATTAACTTAGTTAAGAAAAAGGCTCATATTAGCCCAGACCTTCTTACAGGAAGGGTTTACTTGATCAATCATTTTCAGCTTCATTTTATTGTGGTACTGACTTTGTGATAGATTTGATAAGGAACATAAATGTTAATATAGTTGCTGTCCTGTAAGTTTTAAAATAAGCAGGTAAAATTTATACAACATGGGCTGTGTTCTAGTTCCTTCTTGCTAGAACATTAATCTTTATTATTGAATGAAAAGAAAGTCATGTGATTTTTTTGATAGATGCCCTTTTCTCCTCCCTCCCTACCTCCCCCCCACCCCCCAGACCTCAGAGCTTTGCTTTCTGGAAAGAATTCAGTACATAAGCTCCATAACAAATTAGACTTGAGACCGCACACTTGGAACAGTCAGAATGGGTTTGATGAGGTGTGCTAATCAAGAGAGGAAAGGAGCACAATTCATTTCTGAATTGGTTATCAAATTCTTCTTGTAAGTGACATGATTGAAACTGCCAATTGGTTTTGTAATCTGCTGAGTCCATATTTCTACATCTGTGAAAGCTCAGCAAATGAGCCCTTCTAAGCAAAGCAAGAGCGTTTCACCAGCAAGAAATGTGATGAGGTGTTGCACCCTGTGGCCAACCATTTCTCAAGAGACCTCTTTCTGTTTCACCTATCGAATTCCTTTATGATTGACAGGCAGCTTCACTCATTACTCAGATTTGCCTTCATGTTATCTCCTTGGCCAATCTGGTCACCACAATACTTTTCAAAAGCAGTCACATTATTATTATGGAATCATTCAACCCTAGAGCTTGGAGGGACTCAAAAGGTCATAAGGTCTCTTCTCCCAAGAGCAGTCATTAAGTTTTCACATGTTGAATCCTTATCAGGTGGACCCCACTGTCCTTCTCTTCATCTCTGTTGACATATTCCATCAGGAAGTCCTCTCCGATTTCTTTCCATACTGCCATTCAAAATCTTAGGCTCCCTGAACTACACAATGGTGCCTTGAGTGATTTGTTTTACTACAAATTATGATAACGAAGATATTCATTTTCTTTGAGCTAGAGGATTTGTTTTGCCATTTTTAGCATTATAAGAGGAGCAGAAGCATTTTCATAAGGGCCAAGGTATCCTGAGAAGGTCTATCGATGCAATAAGAAATAGAAGCTAATCCACTTTGATTCAATCTCAGGACAGTCTACTACTCTTTTGGTGACTACATCTTTCATAAAGACATTCTGAGGAGTAGGATGTGTTTAATATTTGGGTAGGGGGCAAAGAGCATTAAGAAAAAATGATATACACTTAATTGTTTTCTTCTGGGCGTTTTTCTTCCTTCCAGACGTTATAAGTTTGTTTCAAAGACACACTTCTCATAACAGAACAGCTACAGCTGCTTGAATAAACACATTGTCCATTTGAAAGAACACTATTCAGACTGCTGGAAACAGAGCTGAGTGAAACAATAGGTGCACAGAACCAGGAGAGTGGCATTTTGCCACTTAATGAATTACAAGAAACAGATGTGAGTTTTTTAAAAGGACGCATAGCCTGAACTCGGCCAGCTTATCAAGAATTAGCAAAAGGACTTCAGATTCATGATTTAGAGAAAAACCATTGACTCATTTGTGTATACACATGCCTTTGATGATCCCATCATATGATTTGATGGCTTTTCTCATTCAAAGACCCGCTTATTATTGGAGATACTTAATGCTTTTGCTGGGTTGGGGTTGGGAATATAGGGAATTTATTTAGCATCCATTTACTGTCACCCTATTACACCATAACATCATTTTCCACACATGGAATTTACTAACTGTTTTCTTAGAACATAGTAGAGTGAGTGGGAGGTGCTGTTTATTAGAGGAGGTGAATATTCATAAGCTTCCTGAGGTCAAGCCTATGCCTTGCATTTCTGCTGTATCTCCTGGAGTACCTAACACAGTGCTACCAGGGCAAGTACACGTCATGCTTAATAAGAACACATGGCACAAACATATCCTTGGTAGCATCTCTCCTTGAAGCTTGCCCAGAACTTGATCATTTACCTCCACACAGCCATTAAGTTAAGACAGATCTGGGAAGGACAGAGAAGCAGCAAAGGCATGAGATTTTGTGAGATGAAAGAGAAGAACTAAGATGGGGGCTGGTGGGGTGAGGACTGTCGAGGGGAGTGAGCAGGCGGAGATCATTCGGTAATTTGCGGCTGCATAAGAAGCCAGAATTAAGTAAATGTTTTCAGCCCTAAACTACTGTATCTAGTCCAAGTCCAGAGCTATCAGGTGAACTGCTGTGATTTCGAGATCAGGAAAGGCTGAGGGATAGTTCACGGAAAAAGAATACTGTTGAACATTTGTCAAAAACTGGATTGGGCTGCCTGTTGGCTGGAACCCTTGGAAGCCTGTGCAAAGCTCGACTGGGGACCTATGGGATATCCATTCATGATCTTAGCAGCCATTTTTGAGTAATAGCTTGATTCTGTAGTCACCCTGGAGCTGTGATATCTGCCCCAATTTTACAAATTTTCTGTTTGTCCTAACAACATTTGACTGGGAATTATAGCCTTCTTTCTATAGGGTTATGCTGTCATGACCCTTGGTAGTCTGTTTGGCTTCAAGTCCTAGTGCTTGAGAGGAGGGCAAAGTGGGAGGACAGGAGATGAACACCAGTCAATGTTGTTGAGATTTAGCCATGCTCTGAGATTCCCCAGTGCAGCTTCTCCAGCAGAGTTACACCTGAAAAATCTTCTTCAGCCATCCCTCATTGATCATGTATCTAGTTGAAGAGCCCCGAACTGTCTCTGTACAGCTGCAGAATCAACATTCTCTCCTGTTGCTGGTAGGTTGGCAGAAAGGACTTTCTCAGACCGAGAATGGAGGGATGGCTTCTGGGTCAAAGGGGCTAAGCTTAGATTCAGTTATGATGCCTCTGAGTGTCTTATTGACTGTGTGATAAGGAAACTCTGAGGTGGGTGATCACAAAGGCTGCCCTGTCCAAGGAACTTCAGGAAAAATGATGGTGGACTCAGCACTCTAAGAGAAGACCCTGACAAAGACTATGTAATTAAGCTACAGGTTCTAGAATTATCAGGATGTATCCAATGAAAATGGCATTTCTACAACATTGGCAAGTGATAACTTTGTGTTTGTTTAGGAAACACCCTTCAGAGTTTTCAGGGATAATAATTACAAATATTTAGAGCTGGCTATGCACCCAAACTGTTTTAAATCCTTAAAGTTGAATTATTTAGTTTATCTTCCTACGATGGGGTAGGAACTATTATTACCTTCATCCATGAGATTAGAATTGGGGAGCAGGCATCACAAAGACAGTGAAGACCTGTGTGACTGTGTGGGGTTTAGGGAAGGGGGAATATTTCAAGTGACCTAACTAAGCTTGTGGAAGAGTGTCTAGGCTAAGTAGGCTGAGAATGTTTCTATCCTTGCCTATAACCTAGATTCAGGTTTCTGACTTGTTAGAAAATCTTGGGTCTGTGGTTTTTCCTTTTATAGTCGCTGTCTTGAAAACTTAGAGATGAGATTCTTGTCAGTTATTTAGTGTCTGCAGAGTCCTTGGCATTCTTCTAGATGTGGATAGTAAAAATTGATCTTATCAGGCTTCCCTGGTGGCGCAGTGGTTGAGAGTCCGCCTGCCAATGCAGGGGACACAGGTTCGTGCCCCGATCTGGGAGGATCCCACATGCCGCGGAGCGGCTGGGCCCGTGAGCCATGGCCTCTGAGCCTGTGTGTCCGGAGCGCCTGTGCTCCGCAACGGGAGAGGCCACAAGAGTGAGAGGCCCAAGTACCGCAAAAAACAAAGAAAGAAAAAAAAAATTGATCTTACCACTTCATTCTTTTTGCTTTGAGTTTAATGTGTACAGTACCCAGTAAAATCATCTGGGCAGTGAGCTAAATAGAGCTATGATGGAAAAGGAAGGAAGGAAGGAAGGAAGGTCAGTAAGGAAGTCAT
Source organism: Aethalodelphis obliquidens (assembly GCF_003676395.1). NCBI lineage: Eukaryota > Metazoa > Chordata > Mammalia > Artiodactyla > Delphinidae > Aethalodelphis > Aethalodelphis obliquidens. The sequence continues at coordinate 31,709,181 of NW_020837946.1, read as the reverse complement.
TCTTATCAGGAGTAAGATTGACGTTGAAATAAGAACCAGGATCACAACCCTGCCATTTGTGATTGAGCATTAAAATCATATCTCTTCCCTGTTTTCTTATATACGTAAATTTCCAAGCCCCGTTTAAAAAAAAAAAATCTTTTTTAAGAGAAAGAAAGCAACAAAACAGGATTTGTGGGTGGTAAGTTAGTACTTTTGAGCAGTCACTGTTAAAGTGAGATGTGAAATCATGTCACTTTCAGATGAGAACAAATGCAGAAGCTGTTGTTTGAAGTGTGTCTTAGCCAGTGGGAGAGAGACCTCTGCAGCAACAAACAGAATCCTATACGGCTGCCTCTCGGAGGGAGCCTGATGCCTTCGCTAGGGTTTATCCTGTGCTTCCAGTAGGAAGTGGTTATTATTCATCTATTTCTTAATATAACACCTCCCCTTCCAAATTATCAAAAGGGAGAGGTTTAGGAATATTTTTAGCAGCACAAACTATAATGTTGAAAATAATGAGGACCTAGGGCTGTTGAAAGGCTATTTTCAATTTCAGTTAACACCCGGGCATGTCTGGTTATAGCACAGCTGCCAGAGGTGAACTTCACACTTCAAAACGTAGCATCCCAGATTTCACAGTGGTCCTGGAGCTTCAAAACTCTTAACGCCTTCACAGTCCTTGTAAAAGCACGTTCGGCAGCTGTCTGCCTTCCAGGGTCAGCTTTCTGGTGGAAAGGATGGAATTCGTGCAGGCTGGATCTCTGGAGTAATCGGAGGAAACGGGATCTGGTAAAAGCTGTTATTAAGGGCCCTGTCTTAGGTCACATTTTACTGATTCAAATAGTTTTCTGCCTTTCGCTATTCAAACTAGCACACTAAAATAAAGAAAGGGAGTTGTTTCAGTGTTTCATTAAATATGCGGGTCATTCAGACAACCAGTCAGCCAGCAGACGGTATTCGTAGAGATTGCTGTATGCCACGCACGGCTCCAGATACTTCAAGGATGCTTAGCTCCCAAGGAATACTGAATGAATAGTATTTTAGACTCCCTAGTATTTTGAAGTGTCGATTCCTACTGGAGTTGATCGTGCAAGGCAATGCAACACAACACTTTTGGGATGGAGAGCAGTTATGAATTTTAGGGAGGGATAATATATATTTCAGTTCATTTTCTTAATTTTAGTAACTCAATTTCAGATTTTGATTTCTGACTGCAAGCTTCATTCTGCTAGGCTAGTGGAAAGAAATCTTAACCTCAGTCCCTCCTGGGGTTTCCCCATCTCTCCCCAGGATTGTGTCACACTTCTGGACCTTGTGCAATATTAAGACACTGGGGTAGGCTGATATCAGGTCTTTCCACACCTGTCCAGTTTCTTTCTTTCTTTTTGTTTTTTGTCTTCTTCCCCCTTCGGTTCTGGTGGGTCTCAGCCACAGCCATGCGCAGCTTGGGCAGGGGGGTCTTGGATGAGGCTGTTTCTGGTCTCATTGGCCTGTGTGTACCCTACAGCCGTTCCCAGCCTTCTCTGTGGTGTCGATGTTTTCCAGGTGGTGTCTCCAGGGAACGAGGCATAGGTACCCTCTGCTCCCTGACCTCTCTCTCTCTCCCCCGACCTCTGCGGGAGTCTCTTTCGGGGCTGAGGGAAATCCTCAGTTCACGCTTCTTTGAGAGCCTCCTGTACCCTGAGGACTTTTGTTTAAAAAAAAGCAGAAGGACCAGTGGGAGTAGTTTTGCCTTTTTCTCTGGCACATTCTTTCCTTGAGGCAAATAAGAGCAAAAGTGAGTTATGAGAACATTGGGGGGTGGGGGTGGGGGGAGTAGAGAGAAGTGAAAGGGAATAAATTACTATTTCAAAATATTATTCTTTAAAACCCCTATGAATGTAAATGTACACATTCATCAAAATGGCAGGGAATGTAAAAGGAGAGGAGAAGGGGACTAGGAAGAAATAATCCAACTCACAGGGGATTGAGGGGGCGGTTCTCCGCGCACATGCTCAGTGGTACCTGTTAAAATTGGATGACATACAAATGGGTCATTCTTAAAAATGACTGTTTAATATGGGATGGCTCCGTAGTATAGCGGGCGATCATCAAATGGCCTGTGGGGCAATTGTAATGTAGGAAGACTTTGGGGGAGAGGAATGAGTAAGTAGAAGGAAGAGAGAGAAAATTTCTCTACAATCATTTCTCCTACTATTTTGTGAAGATTAGAACCACTGTCTCAAAGAGTATTAGTGCCAGGAAAGATTGTTGGAGAGCCTATAGTTTTACCACTTAATTTTCTAAAGGATGGAAAGCTAATAACATTTGCTCCAAGTTTTCTAGTCCATGGCAAGAAAAGAACTAATCCTAAGTCTTTGGGTCCTTGTTCTTTGTGCTCTCCAGGACATTCTTATGTATTGCAAAGGTCTTTAACAATTCAGTTACTTTAAGGATAAGAACAAACTGAAAAAGAACATCTCCATCAATGCCAATAAAATATCATTTGAGTGGATTTCAAGACAAAACCCTTTGTCAATATAACTCTTCCTGGTAGTCTATTTCCAGGAACCCAAGGTGTCATCTAAGGACTTGGATGGCGTGCAGTGAATCATCATTGTGTTCTCAGACTCAGAAGCCCAGGCCAGCTGCATAGCCAGATGGCCCTCTGGCCCCAGTGGACCTATCCTGCTGGCCTGAGAATTGGAAGCAGAGCAGAGCAGAGAGAGAGAGGGAGAGAGAAAGAGAAAGAGAAATTAGAGCCAGTGGCTGCTGCAACTCCAGCTGTTGATACGATTCCAGACATGAGCACAATGATGATTTGGCTGCCAAAAGAATAACACATATTCTAGCCAGAGAGAGAACTGCTAAGGGTCTGGATGATTTGCTTCAATAAATATGTGTTGTCTCATGAGCATCCAGTAGAGGAGTGCAGCTCAGTTTAATTATTTTCTTCAGTATTATTTGAAGGAATGTATGTTGTGATTTTGTTATGACTTTGCTACTCAAAGTATCGTTCCCAGCAGCATCGGTGCCACTGGGAGCAGGTTAGAAATGCGGACCCTTCGTCCCCACCCCAAACCCAGTGACTCAGATTTTGCATTTTTAATAAGACCCCCAGGTGATTCACAGGCACCTTGGGATTAAGAAAGCACTTTAGGGGCTTCCCTGGTGGCGCAGTGGTTGAGAGTCCGCCTGCCGATGCAGGGGACACGGGTTCGTGCCCCGGTCCGGGAATATCCCACGTGCCGCGGAGCGGCTGGGCCCGTGAGCCATGGCCGCTGAGCCTGCGCGTCCGGAGCCTGTGCTCCGCAACGGGAGAGGCCATAACAGTGAGAGGCCCGCGTACCGCAAAAAAACAAAAAAAACAAAAAAAAAAGAAAGCACTTTAGGTGGCAAATAAATGCAGGTCTTAATACCGGGCCAATAGGATTGGGTAGGCAAAACTTGACTGTAGGCAGCCTTGGGGGTGCAAAGAAGACCAGATTGAGATACGAGACCTGGTTCTAGACCCAGTTCTGCCATTTTCCTTCAGTGTGATCCTGAGCAAATCACTCCCTCTCCTTAGGTATTGATTTCCTCTTCTTTAAAATGGGAGACTAACATCTGACTGGTTTACCCTAGGACTGTGGTGAGGATGGAATGAGATACTGTCAAGAAAATGATCTGTAAAGTAGAGTGCACTTTTCAAATGCAAGAGCATGAAGACTGCTGTAATTGTTCAGATCTACCTAAAATGGAATTTGGGCTTTTTTGACTTTTGAAATGAGTCATGGCATGTCTAAGTCAATTATGAAGAAAATGTACGTGACAGGCAAGAGCAACTCATGAACCAAGGAAATATCTCCTCTGAGCCACTTTCCTCTGAGATGAACATAGAATTCTGACTCGTAAAAATGGCTACAGTCAGGCACTGTTCATGAAGTTAGCAGTGGTTCTCAGCCTGAGCTGTTCATTACAATCATCATCTCGGGGGATCTTTTAAAAACTATCGTTGCTTGGGTTCCAGCTCAAATCATTTGAATCAGAACCACCAGGGCTGGGACACAGCCATTCGTTTTTCAAAAGCTCCCCTGGTGATTCTAATGTGTAGCCAGGGTTAAGAACCACAGATAAAGGGCTCAATGAGAACAAGCTGCTATGTGCAACTGAATATTGCTTGTCATGGCCAATTGTGGAATAAAACTAGGGCAGGGAAATACTTCTGTGTTTTTTCCTCTGCTTCCAGAATCCCTCTTAAAGGAATTCATTTTCAAATGTGAACTTGGATGACTGAGGAAAAGATAACAATCTCATTTCACAGCACCAGAAACACTGAACATAAAGAATTCTTTCGGTGATCTATTGTGATGTGATAGGGTCAAGTGGGGCACCACGATTCTGGTTTATTAGGCTTTAGAAATGGGACTTATCAAAAGAAAGATGCTGAGAACTAAGGAATGGGCACTCAAACTCAGAGGGAATCCAGGACAAAAAAAAAAAAAAAAAAAATGTACTGGTCAGGGAAAGGCTGATGGCTATGAATCAGGAAGACTCAGGAATTTGGAGATTGCTCAGCAAGAACTGGGACGGACACAGTTAGTCACTTTGGAGCCAGGTGAACTTTCTGAGACCCTGTGTCTTTGCTCTGGGTCACTGAGGCTGGGGACTCTCATACTGCTTTCTGGTCCCTCTGCTCCAGGGACCACCCCTTTTCTGATCAGGGCTCTGGCTTAGCTGAGGATGTGATCCACCCTTTTCACACCATTTCTACGGAATGTGAGTAGAAAGCCTCCATATTTCCAGTGTAAGCAAGTTCCCTAAAATGAGAGTAGTCTGCCAAGAGGAGGAACCAGATCACAGTGGTTACATTCGCCCTAGTACCTAGAATGCTTTGTGTTCCGAACCATGATACACGAGGACATTGGCTGTGGGAAAAGCATCCCTGTCTCATGTGGACACAGGGATATATTGCCTCAATTTCCTTTTCCTGAACAGCCTTTTCCTATATGCCTCCAAATACCTGATGACCCAAGGTCTTCTTGGCCACCTTTGTTAATGAACATGTTTGTCTTTCTGGCAGAAAACGCCATGCCCTCGCCCATCATCTGAACTTTGCTGGTCAAGAATCAGATACCTCCTGTTGTCCCTTTCAGAACTGGTGTGGACTCAGGAAGCGAACATGCTGGACTTAGACTGTCGAAAGCAGAGACTGCACATAACTCCCTTCCCGTGAAGGGTTGTGGACTCAGCCTCTTCTATATGTCTTTCCTCATCAGACTGTCTCTCACTGGCTACAATGAAAACCCCTGGGATTTGGGACCAACACTGTTTTCCAAGTCCTCTTTAATGGAGCACATTTATTAGTAAAGCAAAAGAGAGTTATAGGTTTATTTTCTCTGTACTTTTTACCCTGGGTGCGGGGGGAAAGAAAACTTGATAGATCAGCAGCTGTTTTAGGGGTTGTTAAAAAATGTAGGCTATCGGGCTTCCCTGGTGGCGCAGTGGTTAGGAGTCCGCCTGCCGATGCAGGGGACACGGGTTCGTGCCCCGGTCTGGGAGGATCCCACATGCCGCGAAGCGGCTGGGCCTGTGAGCCGTGGCCTCTGAGCCTGCGCGTCCGGAGCCTGTGCTCCACAACGGGAGGGGCCGTAAAAGTGAGAGGTCCGGGTAAAAAAAAAAAAAAAAAAAAAAAAAAAAAAAGTAGGATATCATTAGCACAAGATTGCTTACAAATGTGCATATTGTCTGTTATTATTTACAAAATGTCTGGCACTTTCCTAGTGTCCAGGAGACTTAAAAACTTATAGGGAAAAAGAGAAACAAATGAAAAGAAACAAATGTCTTTTCAAGTTTCCTGTATTTTGTTCTGCCTCTCCTGTCCCCTGTCTCAATTCTGAAGCAATGGTAAGTGGAAGGAGCAAATCCTCTGGAATCAGAAGGGCAGCCTTACCACCCAGCCAGGCCTCAAACTTACTGCTCGACAGTTTTATTCATTTCTTTGAGCCCCACTTTCCTTTTGTGAGGTTTCCATGTACCTCCATGTCTTTGGCCTTGCCAGTAGTTTTAAGTATTTTAAGCAGTCGAAACACAAGAAATTTATTTTCTCATATACAATTTATACAATCACGTCTCCAAACACCACAGCATTTAATTCTTGTTAAAAAACAAACAAACAACCCCCCCCCCCCCCAGAAAACCCTAAACCCTTATTCCCTGAGGTTAAAATATCAATTTTAATGGAATCATCTGGCTTGGAAACCATCAACTAAGATTTATGCACTTCCCCCCAACCCCTACCACTCTCTTGCCCTTACTTCGGGCCTGTGCTTAGCTCCTGTGGGTCCCAGGAGCTGTGTGCCAGTTATGGTGGTGATGAGATTGCTCTGGAGGAGAGAATCTTGAAAAACTCACACTGCTGAGCTGATAATAACTCAGTTCCTTGGTAATGGCCTGGACAGTAAGCAGATACTGGACATTTTTACTTCTGTCTCTTTCATTTCATTGATAGCCCAGTTCCAGATATGTTGCTTCCAATCTTTGACCCTTTGCCACAGTTCTGAAGGGGTCAGGCAAACAAGGGGCCATTTCTGGGGGCCTGGAAAATCAGATACCCTTTCTCCCCCTTTTTTCTGATGTGGCAGAAGGTGAAAAGTTGAATTCTCAGATAGGATGGGGGTTACATGCACCTTTTGGGGGAAGTTTCCAGGTGCATTTTTTAGTAGGAAGATTGTCAGCCTAGAAGGGTGTAACCAGATTTGATCTCCAAAGTATGGTAATTAACCAACCTCTCTTTAATTTTTTAAAAACAGGATATTGCTGCTCAGGTGTGTAACACTTGTGGTCTTATTGGGTGTTCTCCCTAACATCAGTGCTGGCAGGAGCCAGAGAATCACATCCTCAGACAATAGCCAAGCCTCTTTCCTGCCTCCGACTGGATTCTTTATGCCTTGTAATCTGTTTGATGGCCTGAAAATTCACTGTATTTGCAGCCTAGGCAAAGAAATTGCAAAATGTACTTGACCTAAAAATAATTCCTGTTCATCACTCAAAAGGTTCAGAGGAAATTTTATTGAAGGCCATGAATAGAACCTTCATTTCCATGGGGCCTCTCTTGATTTCTTTAAATAGTAAGTTTTTCATCTGTCTTTCACTTCCCATTAGAAAGTGCTGACATTTCTTCTAATTTTTTGTAAGCTTATTGCTCTATGTGGCTTCCATAGAGCACCTTCTTATTTTTTCTTCCTGTTATCTTGATTTTTGAACATTTACAGGGCGTTAGGTGTCAATGATAATTAACCCCAACCATAGGCCTTTAATCTTTTCATAATGGGGCCCTAAGATCTTTATAATTACGAGCAGAGAGCTCTGTAACTGGCCAAAATTGCAATTAGTAAGGAAGAGCCCCTTCCTCCACTCTATTTTCTATTACGGCTTTTTCCCCTCCCTGCTCCCCTGCACTGGTGAGCACAAGACTCTGGAGGAATGATAAGCGCCTCCTTCTCATCAAAACTGGGGGACCCTTGCTTTCTAGAAAAACCACAGAGACACAGTGCTATTCTCATAACACTCTCTGCCTTTCCAAAATTCCCTCTATGACTTGTGTAAATTTCTCTAAGCTATATCATACTTTTTATTCTTTTTTCCATTTAATTTTTTTTGCGGTATGTGGTCCTCTCACTGCCGTGGCCTCTTCCATTGTGGAGCGCAGGCCCAGCAGCTATGGCTCACAGGCCCAGCCGCTCCACGGCATGCGGGATCCTCCTGGACTGGGGCACGAACCCGTGTCCCCCGCATCTGCAGGCGGACTCCCAACCACTGCGCCACCAGGGAAGCCCCTCCATTTCATTTTTAAATGTCAGGATTGACATTTCAAATGCTACTGTAAACGGGGTTTATCCATCTTCTTCCCCAAATCCAAAAGAACAGGCTCAGAAAGGAGACCTTGGTACCTCTTCTTTTCCTGGCACTGCAATCCTTCATAGCTTCTAAGCCAGGGACACTTGTCAAAGATAGATGTGTTAGGGGCTGTATGTGCAACTCTGCCTCCCTTTTACCCAGACCCAGAAACCCAGTGATGACAGATTATGATGGTTAATTTTGGGTCAATTTGACCGGGCCACGGAGTGCCCAGATATTTGGTCAAACTTTACTCTGGGTGTGTGTGAGGGTGTTTCTGGATGTAACTGACATTTAAGTTGGTAGGCGGAGTAAAGCAGATTGCCCTCTCTAACATGGGTGGGCCTCCTCCAACCAGTTGAAGACCTGAATAGAACAAAATGGCTGACCCTCCTGTGAAGAAGTAACTCCTCCTGCCTGATTGCCTTTGAACTGTGACAGTGGTTTTTTCCTGCCTTCAGACTCAAAATGAAACATTGGTTCTTCTGGGTTTCCAGCCTGCTGATGGCAGATCCTGGGACTTGTCAGCCTCTAGACTGGCATGAGTCAACTCCTTATAATCTTTCTCTCTCATCGTATTGGTTATATTTCTCTGAAGAACACTGACTAATACACAGATGTAATGATTTTATGCCTGGATATAACAAAATCTCTTGGTGTTCAAAGGGAAGTCTTGATTTCTAGGTTTTCATGAAAAGCACTGTTGGGAGACCGTGTATCCTAGTGCGTAGGCTTTGGATCACTTGTTTCAGTATCTACACTTGTATTTGAGACCCAGTGTCTAATTCCATCTCTGCCACCAAGTAGCTGTATAATTAGAGACAAATTACCTCTCTTGGAGCTCCATTTTTTCATCCACTGAATGAAGGAATTGTGGTAGATTATCTCTAATGTCTCTTTTCCCTCTAAAGTCCTATGGTTTTTAAAATAATTAATACTCATTCAGACACCTTTATATTTGAAATCTGAGAGGGAGTTGAAGAGGATCAAGGGAAGGACAGGGTATTCAGGGATCTGAGGAAACATGTTCTGCGATCTTATCTTCCCAGCTATTCTCTTTTTCCTCCTCTCATCTGCCCTGGACTCATTACCATATGGATCAATTAGAATTTGGGCTTTGGGTTATAGGTAACTGAAAATACTGATTCACATTAGCTTCAAGGGTGATGAAAGTTATTACCCCACGTAGCAATAAGTTCAGAGGCGGGATGGGCTTCAGGTGGGATGCAATTAAGGGTCTGGTTTCACTTCCCTGTGGCCCCCTGACTCTGCTTCCTCTTTGTGTTAGTTCATATAGCAAGATGGCTGAAGTAGTTTCTTGGGGGCCAGAGAGACGAGGAGACTTCTCTCCAGAGCCTTCAACAGATTTTCCCTTATATCTCATTGGCTAGAATTACATCACATACCCTCTTCTAAAGCAGCAATTGATAAGGGGAATGAAGCTATTATGACGGGTTTGACAAGGAATTGGCAAACTATAGCCTATGAGTCAAATCCAGCCTGTGGCCTGTGTTTGAATGACGCATGACCTAAAAAAAGGTTTTTACATGTGTAAAGGGTTATAAAAAACAAAACCAAAAACCAAAGACTATGTGACAGACACTTAGGTAGCTGAAACTCTAAAATATTTATTATCTGGCTCTTATAATAAAAGTTTGCTGGTCCTCAGCTTAGATGAGTCAAGATCTAGTTCTAGAGCTGAGAATGGTGTCAACATCCCCCTGAGTTGCCTGAAGGGCAGGGTTGGACATCTGAACAAAAACTGAGTTCTGTTAGAAGGAAGAAGGGGAAATGGAGGTTGGTTGTGTAGGCAGCCAGTTGGGTGCACAGCACTACCTCTTCTTAGCCTCTCCACTCCTCTTGGATGCAGGAGATAGGTCTCCACTGCCGAATGGAAGCATTAGCAGTGAGCCGTCAAATACAAGCTCTGAAGAGAATTTAGGTTCCCCGATGGAAAGTATTTTCTCTCCTGAATGTTCTGTTTCTCTGCTTAGCAACAGATTTTCAGGTAATAGTCAGCTCTTCTCTTTCTTCCGGAGATCTGCACAGAGTATTTTTAGACCACAGACACAGACACGCTGTCTCAGACACACACTCACACACTGACATAGAAAGACGTACACAGAGACACCCACCTTGAGCTGCTCACTCAGAGAACATTCGACAAACATCCAGGAACTTAAACGTGTACACACTGTTTTTAAAGGGAAAAGCTAATTGTAGTTCCTGGTTCCGTTTTGGGTAAACACAGGTTGTATTAGGACTAAGTGAGCCTGCATATAACTGATAATATCTCTAATTAGACACCTGTGCTCTTTTCTGGGTCCCTAAGTAACCCACTGAGTGTAATTGGTTGTTAAATATACCCAAAAGCCAAGAAGATCCTGTTATCACCCTTTGAAAGTGCTGGTCTTCGGGCATTGTTTACGACCCTAGAAGAGTTTGTATTGGGGATTAGCATTCACAGACGTGAAGAGCTGAATACTAATGAGCACTTTTTCTTTAAGCCTATTATTGACATTGTCATATCAGCTCGTGTTCTGCAGTGCTATAAATTCTTAATACCAGCTGAGGACATTGGTATTACAGCCTCTGCGTACTGGTCAAGAACAGTGAGGGTGAAACAACCTGGCTGTGGCACCAGAAATTCATAGTTGACATTTATTCTGCCTGTGCTCAGCATGCTGGGCGAGGGTATGGTTTTCCTTGTCTTCTACTAAGACTTTCAAGGGGAAAGTAAATATGAAGTGCTTTAAAGAGATTATTGATAAAGCAAAGCAGCTTCTAGTTACTTATTTATTCACTCAACAACTCTGTGTTTGCTGCACTGAGATGTAGCCGGTCCGGTTCTGGGCTCTGAAGATGCACCAGGAAAGAAGCAGACAAGGATTCCTGCCCTCATAGGGCTTATACTCTAGTAGGCTGGAGAGAAAGTTTAGGAGTTGCAGTATCTGGATGGTATTTAAAGCTATGACACTGGATAAGATCAAAAGAAAGTGAATGTAGATAGAAAAGAGATTTCCGAGGACTGAGGGGCACTCTAATAATATGTGGTAAGAGAGATGAGGAAGAGACAGACACAGAGCAGCTGGTGAGGATGGAGGAAGTCCAAGACAGGGAGGTGTTCTGTAAACTGAGTGAAGTTTTTCAAAGAGGGGAAAATACACTGATATTCTGATGCTGAGAATTAACCACAGAATTTCATTATGCGGAGGTCATTGTTGATCCCGATAAAAGGGATTTTGCTGGAGGAGGAGGAGAGAGGAGTTGACGGAATTGTGTTCAAGAGAGAGTGAAAAGAGAGAAACAAATGGCTGGGGAAAAAAGCCCCATTAAGACAATGTTCTGTAAAGGATATTACTTATCTGGTCTTTTTGCTCATTTGTTGTGTGATACCAAAATTGTGACTAAAATTGAAAGCCGCAGCGTGTTAGATAAAAATGTCTTTAACAATATCTTGAGGTTTTTGTTTTTGTTTTTAAACCTGGAATTTTAGACAAAGATTGTATTACTTAGGATACTAATTTGGCTGCTATAACAAAGGCCAAAATAGCAGTGGGTCAAACAAGATGGAAAATTATTTCTCTCTTACTTAATGGTCTGAGTGAAAGGATTCAAGAAGATCAGTGATGTTGGGGATCTGGGGTCCTTCTTGCTCTGCCGTGCTCAACACATGGCTTCCATATTGTGATCTGTGAAAGCTGCTTTAACTTCCACCTTGACTTCTACATTCCAACAGACAGGAATAAAGAATAGGGAAGAAGATATTCCTATATTTTTAAGAGTATGACTTATAAATTGCACATCACCTTCTCTCATTTCCTACTGGCCAAAACCTGGTGACATGACCACATCTAGGTACAAAGGTGGCTGAGAGATGTAGGCTTTGGTGGCGGAGTTATATGTCCAGCTAAATTTTTCTATTATGAAAAAAGGAAAAGGGACAAGATGCTGGGGGACAATTAGCAAACTCTGTCACAAAGACTGATTGAAAACAACTGAACTGTGACTATGGACTGAAAACTTTGTAAATTTTTTTCCTGTACAGTTAAGCATAATTATATTCAATGACTAATTTAATATTAAACTTAAGTTTTGCTCCATTAAGAATTAGGTATCAGGTCATGCTGGTCATTTTTAGTGCTACGATGGTTATTTCCTTGGGTCTAGCTTGTATCTTGTATCTACCAATTGTGTAAGATTCTTATTTTCTGAAAGCACATTTGTTTATAGTATAGAGTCTACAAAATGCCTGTTGTCAGCTATTTGTTTAATAGGGCACAGCTTCTCTTTATTTTTCTATCACCTTTTGAGCTCTTCTTGTTGCTTCTGTCCATTGCCTCTTGCATCAGTATCTCCCCAAAGAAGATTTCCTCCTAACTCATTTTATGAGGATGGTATTACCCTAATACCCAAACCAGGCAAGGACATCAGAAGAAAAGAAAACTACAGACCAATATCCCTCATAAATATAGATGCAGACATCCTCAACAAAATAGTAACAAACTAAATCCATCAGCATATATGAAGGATTATATACTGGGACTAAATCAAATTTGTCCCAGGAATGCAAATTTGGTTCAACATACAAAAATCAGTGTATAATGCACCATATTAATGGAATAAAAGATCATCTCAATAGATGCAGAAAAAGCATTTGACAAAATCTAGTACTCTTTCATGATGAAAACACTCACAAAACTAGAAATAGAAGGAAACTCTCTCAACCTGATAAAGGTCATCTCTAAAAACCCTAGTTAACATCATACTTCATAGTGAAAAACTGAAAGCTTTTTCTCTGAAAACAGAAGCAAGACAGGGATGTCTCTTCTTGCCACTTCTAATCAACACTGTACTGGAGGTTCCAGCTAGGGAAATTAAGCAAGAAAAAGAAATATAAGCCTCTAGATTGGAAAGGAAGAAATAAAACTCTTTCATTTGTGTATGAAATGATCATATATGTAGAAAAACCCTAAAGAGTCCACCAAAAAACTATAAGCACTAATACACAAAGTCAGCAAGGTTGCAGGATACAAGATCAACAGTTGTAGCTAAAGTATGGTGAAGGTTAGTGGTTTGCTTCTTTTGGAAAATACGGTCACTTTCTGATGGGGGTTCAAATTAAGAAGGCTCTGTAGACTTACACGTGCCAGGTGTTTCCTATGCAGCACTGTGAAAGCACCCTCTGCTGGCTGCATCTTGGGCTCTCCTGTTTAATTTCATGCTCACAGTGGAGAAGTCTGGTGGTTTTCAAACGCCAGCACTAGGAGGAGGAGTGCTTTTCTTTGATAAAATTTCACTGGACTGTAGTAAGATGAAAACAAAGTATGATTATATAGCACAGCTTTAATTCCATTTAAAGAATTGTCCTTATCTTAAGAATATAGTCTTCCCAATTTTTTGGTGTCAGATGTGTCCCTTTCTTTCTATGAATTTGTCATGGTAGTTTATACTAGGATCTTTGCTGTTTTTACAATTTTATTTACTCAGTGCTATTACTTGGCAGAGTGAAAAGCTAATGAGGTTCCCCAATTTTTATTTATTTTTGAAAATTTACTTTGTGAACTTTGAGAATCTGTGAAAAGCAGGTTTCAGTTACATTAGCTATGTTTACTAGGTTTCTAGGGTTCTCTCCGGCAAGCTATCTGATTACAAAACATTTTGATGACCTACCCCAAATTCCTGTATGATTCTTACTGCACCGTGTGTGCTCGTGAACTTTCCAACTTCTTTACGTAAGGTGTATAAATAGACACTGACCCATGGGCTTTCAAAAATGTACTTTGACCAGAAAAGAGACAAAAAAGAATAATACCCATAGTTTGAATGACTTCATTTTTAATGTTCTGGGTTTTTTTTTGTTTATTTGTCCAATGTCTTCTTTCTTTTTTATTTGAATTTTTGAATTTATTTTTTTATACAGCAGGTTCTTATTAGTTATCTATTTTATACATATTAATGTACATATGTCAATTCCAATAATGTTCTGTTGACTTCAATTATTTTATGATTATCTTGTTCATAATGATAAGACCTGGTCAACCTTCTGCAGGCAAAGCCAACAAAAGTTTTGGTGATCCTGGAGTGTTCTTTTCCCTTGTCTTCAGAATAGTGAAATAAATATCACTATCTAAAACGTCATGTAGTTTTATAACATTGGACCTCACATCACAGCAATGGTTCTCTTGCTCTGAATGGCACTCTGTTCTTTTTGAGCTAAAAAATGTTCTCCAACTCTCTATTTATGCAATGATAGGAGTGAAGGCCCACAGAGGTTAACCATCTTGCTTGAGGTAATGAAATTAGGATCCGAGCCAGATTTCCTGATTTCTAGCCTATTGTTCTTTCCACAACGCCAGACTGTCTTCCTCAGATTTCTGTTCTGAAGAAACAAACTCTGAAGAGAAAGAGTCAAGCAGAGTGAGAGAAATCTCTGAAAGCCTTTTTATTTTGGATGAACTGTGCTACTATTTAGTTTACAAAATGGAGCTCTGGCACCGTGCAGTTCAACAAAAGTTGATTGATCAGACTCACCTGTGTTCACAGACTTGTGGAGTGTTGGAGTCTGGGGGACTTTTGAGATTGTCCAGTCTAGAAGCTTCTGAATGATCCAAAGCTGCACAACTCTTTCTTCAAATGAACCCTTCCATAGAAACTCAGTCCAAGAAGCAATGGTTCCAAGTGAAGCTTCTCTCACAGAGGCAGGGGGTGGGTGGGGGGAGCTGGGATCTGTCCCAATCTCTCCATCACCCCTCACCTCCAGGGACCCTGGCACCTATGTCCGAGCACTGGGCTCTGTGGTGAGCAGATTCAAAAATGAAAGGCCTGGTTTTGGCCCTCATTTTTTCTCTGAAGAAATTGAGGCCATACCTTTATTCTCTAAATTATATCCTCAAGTACCTTCTTAAGAAACGGTGTTTGGAAGGCAAAAACTCTATTCCTTGCAAGTCTGAAAAAAGTTTTTATTTTGCCCTCCCATTTGATTAAGGATATGTAAGTTGAAAATAATTTTCTTTCCGAACTTTGATGGCATATCTTCATTGGCATAGAAGTCTGATGCCATCTGATGTTCTCATTCCTTTTGTGAGGAATATATTTCTTTCCCTCTCTCTGGACAGTTAGAATCTGATTTTAATTTTTAAATTTCCTTTTGCTACATGCTTGGCCCTTAATACTTGCAATTTTTTGTATTATGTGTAAAGACACATGTACATAAGTGTGTGTATGTGCATGAATGTGTGTGTACCCTTACCATGCTAATGTTCCACATAGTCCTTACTTCTTGGGTCTGATTTCACCTGTGTTTCTGCAGAGAAATGATTTGCTTTCACAGCAGCCAGTGTTGTCAATCCCTCTCCCATTTCTAGAGGTGAGAGCCCCCTGCTGTTTTTGTTGCTGCCCTAGAACCCACTTTAAAAACCACCTGGAGCTATTAAATAATCTGTGGTTTCAGAGGCACGGGAAGGGCAGGTATCATAAAAACAGGAACAAGTCGGGACCAATTCTGAAGCTAGATTCTTAGCAAGGACAGTCCTGCCTATTCCCATATGGTTCTGATGATTAATTTATGTGTCATCTTGACTGGGCCACAGGTGCTAAGACATTGGGACAAATGTTATTCTGGGTGTGTCTGTGAGGGTGTTTTTGGATGAGATTAACATTTAAATTGGTAAACTGAGGAAAGCAGGTTGCCCTCCCTAATGTGAGTGGGCCTCATTCAATCAGTTGAAGAGCTGAATAGAAGAGAAGGGCTAAGCTTCCCATGAGTAAGAGGGAATTTCTTTCGCTTGCCTGAGTGCTTTTGAACTAGGACATCAATTTTTCCAGTCTTTAGACTTGAACTGAAACATCAGCTCTTCCTTGGCGTAGAAACTGTTGGTCTTCAAAACAGAATTATACCATTAGCTTCCCTGGATCTCAGGTCTTTGAACTTGGAATGGAGCTATCCCATGAGCTCTCCTGGGTCTCCAGCTTGCCAACTGAAGATCCTAGGGCTTGTCAGCTCCCAGAATTGTGTGAGCCAATTCCATATAATACACACGCACACACATACGCTCTCACACGCTGTTGGTCTGGTTTTCCTGGAGAAACTTGACAAATACAATGGTGTCCAAACTGACATTTATCTGTATGTTTTAATATTTATTTTATTTCATTGACTGGAATTCTATTAATTAGTGCCTCATTTAGTTTAACAAGCATTTTCCTTTAAAATACAAAGAAACAGACTTCCAGTCACTGGTCCAGCATGTAAGCAGCTTAGAACTCACCCTACCATCCTGAATACAAGGAAAAAGCTGAGCAAACTGAAAAATCAACAGATATCTTGAGTTTGTCAGAGAGGTAAGATCACAGGGCCAACTGCTATTCCTAAAATTAGAATGACAGGCAGGCAGATACAGGGAATCACAATTAACCAGAGTAGAAACCTCTGCAGAAGCCAGTGCCAGGGTAGGAAAACCTGAGCTGTAATTGACAAATTCCTGGACACTCAGTGTAGACAACTGTGAGAGTTAAAAACTTCAGAGAGACCCAGTCATTGGGAAGCCCGCACACTTTTGTGTTTTAACTCTAGGAGTTCTACCAGGTCTCACGGTGAATCTTGGAGAAAAATCTTCTTGTGCTTCTAGAAGGAGAGGTAAAAGAACCATTTTGAAATACGTGAGAGCATTCTGTTCTCCTGTTCTCAGAAGAAACTATGTTACCAGAGCTTAATCTGCTCAAGGTTTATCAGAGCATAACCTACCTGAGGGAAGAGAAATACCCAACTTCAGTCTGCTCTAGCCTTCCATGTAGGGGAAGGAAACACCCAATCCTCCCCCCTCCCCCCATCCTGTCCCACCTAAGGGGAGAAAAAAAATGAGAGGCATTGGAAAAATTCATAGTGCAGGGGGACACATTATTATTTAAATTAGCACCCTCAGAAATGAAATACGTCCATATAGGTCTAACAAAATACATACAAGATGTATATGAGGAAAACTACAAAACTATATGATGAAAATACCAAAGAAGAACTAAATAAACAGAGAGATAATCCATATTCATGGATAAAAAGACTCAATATTGTCAAGACATGAGCTCTTGAATATAGCCAATATTTTATAATAACTATGAATGGAGTATAACCTTTAAAAATTGTGAATCACTATGCTGTACACCTGTAACTTACATAATATTGTACAGTAACTATACTTCAATTAAAAAAAAGATACCAGTTCTTCCCAATATGATACATAGATTCAACACAATTCCAATCAACATCTGAGAAAGTTATTTTATGGATGTGGACAAACTGATTTTAAAGTTATTGTGGAGAGGCAAAAGATCTATAATAGCCACCTCAGTATTGAAGAACAGAGTTGGTGGACTGAGATGACCTGACTTCAAGACATTATAAAGCTACTGTAACCAAAACATTGTGGTGATGGTGAAATAATAGACAAATAGATCAATGGAACAGAATAGAGAGTCCAGAAATAGACCCACATAAATATAGTTAACTGGTCTTTGACAAAGGCGCAAAGGCAATAAAATGGAATTTTAGTGGTCATTCCCATTTTAGTGTGAATTAGTTTGTATGTGGGGGGTCATTTTCTTCTACTAAGGAGGAAAGGAAGAAGAGGGTAATTTTAGGGCTTAGAGAAACATAATAGCACTAAGACTTGGAGGGGTAGAAACTAGTAGGTGATAGGTAGTAAAGGAGTTAAAATGGCACCAATGTTAATTTTTGCCAGTTGAAAAGTGGTATCTAGGATTGGTCCTATGTTGTGTAAAGGCATTGTTGTATTGATGTATATATGTTTTTTTTTCTTTTATAACAGAATCATTTGCACATGCAATATTGTGTCTTCCTTTCTAATGCTTTCACCTTCTTAATTCCTTTTCTTGTCTTATTGCATGAACTAGAACTTGTAGAACAATGTTGAATAATAGAGAATAATAGTTGGATTCCTACTCTTGTTCCTGACTTTAACTTGAATACACCCAGAATTTTAAACTGAAATATAATGCTTTTGATTTCTGTTAATATCCCAGAATTAGAAAGACACATCCATAACAATAAGGTGTTCTAAGAGCTTTAACTAAAAATGACTATTGACTTTTATTAAATACCTATTAATGTATTTAAATTAGTTTATTTTTATTTATTTTAACTTTTGTATAAATTGCATAACTATATGTACATATCCTCACACACATGCATAATTTTCACATATGGGAAAAATGTGTGATGTATGTACTTTTTACATCCTGACCACATATTCTCCCTCTCTTTTCTTTTTTTTTTTACATACAGTATGATCGATTTTATATACAATTTGAACAAAGGAAAAGGGAAGTCATTTATTGTTTGGGGTTACATATATAGGTGATAAAATTAAAAGGAGAAAATATGAATGATTTAAAAGATAATTATTACCTTGAGGAGGTTTACGTGCATAGATTTGATTGGGGAGAGTTGTACAAGGAGGTTTCAAGGTATGTATTGGTAATATTCTATTTTGTGACCTATGTGGTTGGTACATGGGTGTTCAACTTAGTATGATTGTTTATCTTTATACACTCTCTTGTATATATATATATAACCTACTTCACAACGTTAATTTTAATTAAACATTTACAATTCTGTAAAGTGAACATTTGGACATTTTCTTTCATTATTTACAAACGTGTCTCAAAGCCTTTTAATAAATTAGAAATCACATTCATAAGTAAAAATAACATTAACACTACACATATTCTCTTATAACCTGGATTAACAACCTCAGATGTTTCCTCCTATGTTTTTTCCATGTTAATGTAATTCTTTACATATGTATATTTTAGGTAATTTTTGGCTTTGGCTTTTTTTTTATTCAATAATACTTCATAAATCCCTCCAAGTTAAACAAATGTTACATTTTTAGTCTTGCCTCTGCTAGTTATTAATTGCATGCCCTTGGGTAGGTTAAGTAACTTTTCTGGCACAAGTATTCCCATCTAAACATGAGGATAATTATTCCTTCCTCCCAGGACTACTGTGAGAACCAAATGATATCATAAATATAAAGCACTAAACATGGACCTGGCAAATAATAAGCTCTAAACAAGTGTTACTTAATTTCATGCCTGGTACAGGGAGAGAACGCCCTTTCTTTCCCTTTTGGCACTCATGGCCTTTAGCCAGAGGATTTGTAACTCAGCCAGTGCCTGAGCATTTGCTGAGGGGCCCTGGGTAGTTGTTTGTTCCACAGCAACTATTCTGCAGCCCCATGGCCTGGCTTTGAGAATAAAATAGGGAAAGGTATGGTTGGTGGTGTATACAGTAAGTGCTCAGTGCAGGCTGCTTCCCTCTGCTCCTGATATGGTCTAGCCTACGGGTTGCATGTGCTTTGATTGGCAGCATAAGGACTCTAACTGTCCTTCATACTTTTCTCAATTCCAAATGTGGGCCTGCCAGTGAACTTCCAGAGTGTATGTTCTCAGTGAGTTGGGGCATACCTGAGTCCTGACTGTCCCTTCACTGATTCATGGCATATCCCAGCGGCCGCTGGGGTCATGCTCTGTTCTCAGCCTTTGCCCTTCCTTTTGTTTTCTCCCTGCATGTGGGAATACGAATTTTGTTTCAAGTTACTCATCTTGTTTTGTGGGGTGCAGATCTACCGCTGGTCAGGCAAGCCCTGTGAAGTGCGTTTACAGTTAGAGGAGGTAGTAATGGACCAAGATGAGCCTGACGGGATGCATAGCAATTTCAGTTGGTTTTCTTGCCTTCACTGGGATATCGCAATCCTCCAAGGACGTCTCAGTTTCCTTCTCAAATCTCTGTGTGTGGAAGCGTTCCCACTACCCTGCCACACCCCCTCACACCCCAAAGCAAAGCACGACAAAACATGCACAGGTTTTCAGGAAGTCATCTCTTTCAATGCAAATACAAAATTCTTTTAAGAGAACAATTCAAGCGCAGGTATCACCACATCAATCTGGCCATCTGGCTGAGACTTACTTGCATCTGTTGGCAATACAGGAATTCATTGCAGTTGCTCTATAGGCCTGTACTGCAAACTGTTAAAACAACAAAACAAAAGCAAACAAACAAACAAAATCTTACACTGAATTGCACGCAAACCTGTGGAAATTGTTCCTGATTTTTTTTTTTTTTTTGGTTGCAGCAAAGGAACAAAAGCATTTATACAGGTGTGGGTTTTGCTAGTTAAGTATGATTCAGCAGCACCCCCTAGCGGCTATATTTGGGAATTGTAGAGGTCTCTGAGACTTCTTGCGATGTCAAAGTAGGACACCCTTGGAAATATTTTCTTTTTAATACCTAATAATATCAGCCACCCACAACTGATCCAAATATGTTTAATTACACCGGACTTTAAAAAATCACCTAATTACCTTTTTTTAAAGGCAGCCAAATTGAACAAATAGAAACAACTACATTTCTCTGCTTTGGTCTCGGGAGTCCTTGGAATATTCCATTTGGACCACACTCTGCCTGTCTCCACTTAAGGAGCACAGCCCCAGGAAGTGGTGCCCAGTTCTACTCCTTTATTAAGGAAGAGTCTGTCATTCAGCCACTGGAGTGAGTATTGATGAACGCAATGGATTCTGTATTCAACCACAGGGAGCTAGCTCCATTTTGAACATCAGGGTCATTACCAGTCATCATAAAACCTGATGATGGATAGAATCCCTACAGTAGAGAACCAATTTTTCAAATTATTAAAACATTAAAAAGTTGATAAAATAAAACACTTAGGCAGTTGAGCTAACTGGAGCATATGTGAATATAATGGGAAGATAGGCAAATATGTGGCTCCCAGCCTCTGCCAGTCGTTATTTTCTCGAGCCTCAATTTTCTTATCTGTATAATAGAACTTCTGTGAGCATTTAATGAGATAATGTTTGTTAAAATCTTAGCACAGTGTATGGAAGCTTAAATAAAGGTCAATTCTCCCACTCTATGTCATGTAGAAAAAAAGTTAAAACAGAGTTTACAGTTGGTAAATCTTGAGCTGTGGAATTTGAATGAACTGATGCCAGAGACTAAGGGAACTAAACTTGATGTTGTATCTTGGATTGGATCCAGGGACAACAACAAAAGAGGATATCAGTGGAAAAAAGTGAAATTTGAGTACAGTTCGCAGTTTAGTTCATGGTACTGTATCAATACTAACTTATTGCTTTTGATAATTGTATTGTGGTTATAGAAGACACTGACTTGAGAGGAAGCTAGGTGAAGAATATACGGGAACTCCGTACAGCTGTGCAACTTTTCTGTAAGTCTAAAACTGCTTCAAAATAAAATAATTTAAAAGTTAAAAAGAAACAAGCGAATTTAGTATTAGCAACATTTTGATTTAACCCAATATATCCAAAGTATTATCATTTCAACATGTATTCATTGTAGAATTATTTAAATGAGATTTTACCTCTTTTTGGTTACTGTCCTAAAAACATTTGGTGTGTATTTTACACTGAGGTGCATCTCCAAGTTAGACTAGCAATTTTCAAGTACTCAGTAGCCACGTGTGTCTGGAGGCTGCCATATTGGACAGTGTAGGGGTGGATGCAGTGATGGGATGTCATCCAGTGGCCCAGTGACTACTTGGCAGTGTTTCTCTGGGGTGGTGCTTCTCCCAGCTCCGATCCTGGACTTCCTCTTATAAACTCTTAGAACTCCCAGAGGTGATTAACTCCTAGAAGGGGGCTCAGGTTAACTAAAGTCTGGTGACACTGATGACTATTCTAAGGAGAAAATGTGTTAATTTATAAAGAGCAAGGTCCCTTCTAGAAAATAAAATGCTCACAGCCACAGTGCTTTTCAAAGCTAGTGGATACCACTAGCTTTAGGGGGTATAAGAAAAAAAAATGAGTTCAGATAGAACTTGGACATGACAAAAAATCACATTGACACACAAAGTGAGAATATTTTTTCTCATTTCAGTTCTCTTTCATTCTTTTTGATTATATTTAAGAACAAGTCTCATGCAGTCCTCTTATATCTTTACCACTCCCCTAACATTTGCTAATCTCAAACACACTCTCTGGCTAGAATTTACTGCATTGTTTCAATTTTATTTATTTTTGTCATCACCTTTTATTTATGGCAAATAATACTGGCTTTCCATTTAATTACTGATATGAAATTCCTTTAATTTTAAAATAAAGATATAAATAAAAGGACAAATTTAGTAAAAATACAAATCTTAAGGTAATCATAGCCCAAGTGGCACTGGGAAATAATGAAAACAGATATAAAACCCCAAAGCAAAAACGAAACCAAAAATCATCTGGTGACTACAAGAAGGTTTAAAATTTGGGGAGCTTGTAGCTCAATGCTTAGTTTCAGAGGTGCCCTCTTACAGAAGCCTTTAAGAAACCAATTAAGCCTGCCGAGGTGGAGTGGGATGTTCTCAATAAATCAGTTCCCTTGTTAAATCTTTCCCTAGAAAGACTGCTTTCCTTCTCCCAGGCCTCTCTTCCTCTAGCTGTTGTCTCTCCCTTCCCTTTCACTTTACTTCTCAACCCTCGAGTCCTTTCGCCACTCCCTCTCACGTTTTCCTCTCATCTCCCACCAAAGTTTCGGCTGTCCTCACCCACCAATCACTGCCCACCTCTGATGGGGCATGTACTGCCCTCTGACCAATCAGGGTGCTGCTTTCGGCTTCCTCTGATATCTTCAAAAGAAGACCAACGTACACACAGAAATTTCCCTGGATATTTTGAATCCCTTTAAGGTTACTTTAACAATTTCTGGGTTCCAATTCTGGGCACCTGGAGGGTACTATGCCCCAATGACAGCATTGCCCATGATGCAGTCACCCTAGACTTCCTTGGGCCAGACAGGTGGGTTTTCGAGGTGATGGAGCACACTGTTTTATCTATTTTAGGCACAGTTTGGACATCAAAATGGATCCGGCTTGGATAATTGATGTCCTTAAAGAACTGGTATTATTGCATTAAATTCTGGGGGTATTTAGGGAAAACACTGCCAAAGTGAAACTAGATATATCCAACAAGGCAGTCAACTTGGAAATTATTTGGGGGAAAGTAATTACTATTTCCTTCTCTTCCATCATTGTTATGGATGGAGTCTGATGGGAAGGAAAGCTTCAAGGGACTTTTTCCCACTATGAGATAATATAAGGAAACTTTCCACCTCAGACCCGAAAATAAATTCACATTCGAATTCTGCATTTAGCTTTACTTCACACCTCTCTTCCTTTCTCACATTTCACATTTCACGTTAGTTGTCTTCTTTCTATATTCAGCTTGGAGCGCACATAATAAGGAATAGCTTTAAATTTTGGCTAAATCTTATAGGTCAAGCAAGAAAAAGTTTGAAGTGGTTCTTTTTAGTGGTAATTAAACAACCTCTGCATCTTCAGAACAAAACCCACCAAGAAAGCTTGTGCCACAAAACCTCACCACCATCACCACAGGCCTGGTTCAGGAGACCTAGAAGACAGCTTGAGGCATCTACCAGCTAACCACGGGGTCATTGTGCAATTCACACAGGCACCCTTGGTCTTTCCATTGGCTGTCTGACTGAAATAGGAGGCCGACCTGAGCAGTGTGGAAAAGAGGCGAGAGTCACAAGCTGTTTCTCTGTGCTTAACACCAGCTGCAGCTAATACTTATTGAGCAAACAAAATATATTAGATGGAAATACATTTACTGTGTTAATTTAATTACCACATCAAACTAAGGAGGCAGGTATTGTCATTATTATTTTCATTTTACGGATGAGAAAACTGAACCCAGAAGTTCAGGCACTTGCCCAGTGAGCCTGCAGCTACTAAGGTGGGGAGCTTGGGTTCAAACCCAGAAGGCCTGGCTCCAGAAGCCCAGCTCTTAATCCCTGCACCAAGCCCTGGGCCTTCTGGGTGAAGCTGTGTTGCTCCAACAGAGTTTGGAGCCAACAACAGTCTGTGAAGGAAATCCAGTTTTTCTGTTCTGAAATCAAATTGTATTCCACTGGAAAAATTCCTGGGCACTGGCGTGTAATAAACATCACGTTTGAGAATGCAGCAGAACTTCTAATTTTATATACTTGGATGAAAAAACTCACTCGTATAAACTATTGTGAAGAACAGTGAGCCTCACTAAATTAAATAAAAATGAACAGCTCTGGAACTCGAAACTAAGATGAGACGTTATAGAACAAATGACTCCATCACTGGGGTTTCTGTCACATATGACATTCAATTTTTGAGGCTGAGATCTCTAAAACTTTAGCAATCACATATGACATTCAATTTTTGAGGCTGAGATCTCTAAAACTTTAGCAATTTGGTTTTGATTTTCTTTGAGTTTGTTTTTTAATCAGTTCCAAACCTACCTGATGCTTTTACATTCATTTCTAAGGCAATGGGTTCCCAAGCACAAATTTCAAAAGAGAATTTTATTACTTCTTAATAATTGCAATAGAAGTAGGGGGCATCCTGGACGCATTTAGTCCTATAGAGAGAAAAAATAAATGGGATTGCCTGGGGCTCTTTCTTTGCTTTGCTCTCCATTGCTGTTTAGACTTTTCCTTGTTCATATATAGTAGTGGCCAGTAACAAACTAAATAGATTACTAATCCTTAACAAGCAAATCCTGCAAAGTAATAGAGTTGGGTTAGTGAGGGTACGGCCTCAAGGAGACCCGGCAGTCTCAGAAAAGGCTTTATAAATACCCTTTGTTGGAGTAGCAACACCTAGGGATCGGGTAGGTGCTGACCTCTGCAATCCAGGGATTTTATCTAACCTTATTTTATTTCTTACTCTTCATATCATTTGAATTTCGACACCTCTTTATCCAGTATATTTTTGCCTAATATCATTGTGTGAGAAGAGATCACACATTAAGTACTAAAATGCCAAGTCCTCACTTAGAAATGGACATTGATCCCAATATTTGATAGGTTGGGCAGTAGTGTGGCCATAGGCTAATTCCCCAGAATGTCTGGCAAATAAATGCACTGACCATTCTGTTGCCCCAGATGATGGCTCTGGTAGCATATATCTATGGACAGATAGGTAACACAATGGCTAAGTCACCTTAGGGTTCATATATGTAAGTTGCAGTTTCATGATACTAAAACAATGGCTTGATCTGGTTTTCCTGGTGTAGTGGAGGAGATGTTTTTTTCCCCCCTGGAAGTCTTTACTTTAGGAGCCTTGGGGGTGCGTGTATTAGTTTGCTAGGGCTGCCTAAACAAAGGGCCATAGATTGGATGGCTTAAACAACAGAAATTTCTCATAATTCTGGAGGCTAGAAATCCGAGATCAAGGCGTTGGGAGGGTTGGTTCCATCTGAGGGCCGTGAGGTAAGGATCTATTCCAGGTTTCTCTCCTTGGCCAATAGATGCCTCTTTTTTTTCCCTATGTCTTCACAGGCTATTTCCTCTGTGCATGTCACTGTCCTAATCTCCTCTCCTTATAAGAACACTGGTCATACTGGATTAAGACCTACCCATCTGACCTCTGTTTACCTTCATGACCTCTCTAAAGGTCCTATCTCCAAATTCAGTCATGTTCAGGGGTGTTGGGGGTAGTAATTCAACACATGATTTATAAGGGAGACACAATCCAACCCCTAACTCTGGATAACCTCATTTATTCCAGGCTGTTCGAGAAGAGATCCTTTGCTTTAGGGCCAGCCTTCAAAATTACAAGTTGAAAAAGTCTGTCTTTGGTATACACAGCCTTTTAATTTTTTTTCCTGGATCCTTTCTCCACTGTGTTGTCAGCATCTTCTTTATCCTAATCAGATTCTCCGCCTCACCCTTCTGTCTCCCTCCATCATCAATGCTATGCTATCTCTCGAGAAAGAATCTGATATAGCGAAGCAATTTTAACTCAGGGCAATTTGCACATTATGTCCTCTCCAGAATAATGTAGTGAAAGGCTTTGTGTCCACTTAAAGGAAATTCACCTATCAGTGAGTACATCAATAGGTGGTATGGGGGGGGGAGGTGAGATTTTCCTTGTCTCACCCCTGAAATAACAATAGGTAGCTAGACACCTACTAAATTCACCTATTTATAAAATTGTTTCTCGGATCAGTGGAGGCATCACCCCCCCCCAACTCCCCCAGCGTACACACAAAGGAAATAGGCAATAAACTCAAGCAAGAGTAATTGAGGAAAGTTTAATAAAGAGACTATTTGCAAAGGTGTAAGCAGAGTTAAAGAGAACCTTAAGAGATGGAGAAACATCCCAGGGCAAGCAACAGCAGGAAGCCGTTACCACCTCTAGATCTGAAGGTCAAGGGGAAAGAGTGCTTACCAGAACCCAGCAGAGCCAGGGATAGCGGTAGCTGTGAGAGGGCTCCCAGATAGAAGCTATGGTTTTGAAGGGAAGCAGTCTAGGGAATAAGTGCTCAGCTTCACTTTCCTCCCTACAATCTCCCCCAGCTGGAAGCACATGGAAGGCAGAGGTTGAGGAAGTTGATGTGGTCTGTAGGGTCAGTCTCCCAAAGTACAGAGCAGGGTGGAAAAGTCCTTCTCACACCAGGTGTTTCATTTCTTGTTGCACATGAGGTAGCTATTCAAGGCCTTGGAACAGTCAAACAATGAGTGCTAATTCCAGGCCCCCATTTTTCTCCTTCTCTATTTTGAATGTTGAAATGACTAAGAAAAAGCTTCTCTTAATCACTGTCAATTATTTAGTCTAAAAGTTTTTTTTTTAATAAATTTATTTATTTTTGGCTGCGTTGGGTCTTCGTTGCTGCGCGCGGGCTTTCTCTAGTTGCGGTGAGCAGGGGCTACTCTTTGTTGCGGTGCGCGGGCTTCTCATTGTGGTGGCTTCTCTTGTTGCGGAGCACGGGCTCTAGGCACGCGGGCTTCAGTAGTTGTGGCTCACGGGCTTAGTTGCTCCGCGGCACGTGGGATCTTCCAGGACCAGGGCTCGAACCCGTGTCCCCTTCATTGGCAGGCAGATTCTTAACCACTGCACCACCAGGGAAGCCCCTAAAGGTTGTATTATTCATCCCACCACAGTGAGTTTTCACACTGTGCCTTGGACATTTATTTTACCCCCAGCATCAAGATGAAGGAAGCATTTTCCCGTTTGTGCCTGTGCAGACTTTCAGCTGTTTCTGTCTGACCAACATTCCTTTTCCTCTTTTCTAGTAACAGTACCTTGATTTGCCTTTAGGGCCCACTTTCCTCCAACTTTCAGTTCAGGTCATTGGGGTGGGACTGACGTTGCCCCTGGGCTCCAGGGATAGGCACATGACCAAGCCAATCAGAGCTCTGCATCTCCTTTGCCAAAGGGACTATTTCAAAAACATGCACGTGCCCCGTATCAGCCTAGCGCATCAGACGTAGGGCTTCTGCTAGTGCTGCAAACCCTTTATAAGCTGTCACATTTGCAAGGCTGGGAGAATGTGACACCAATGTTCCTTGGAATAACCTGCTTCAGAATGAAGCCAACACAGAAAACAGCAGGAAGGGGATACAAATAAAGATAGATTCTTGGATCTAGCTGTACCTAAAGTTCTGTTGGACTTACTTTAGTTTCATTATGGCTTATAATTCTTAGATAAGCCACAATTCTTTTTCTTTTCTTAAGACAATTTGGGTTTCTGTCATTTATAATGGAAATTCCTGGCTAATATATTGCTTTATGTTGGGTTCTACATATCGTGTTCATCATCAAATGGCATGGGTTCACTTCTGTTCTCCAGTGTCGCACGGGAGGGACAGGTAGGTTAGCATTGTTAAAAATACATTTGTCAGCAGAAAAATAAAATACTTTACAGGCTGTCAGCTGACACTTTTTTTCTTGAGAATAGAAGCCACCTAACAATGATAAAGAATATCACTTGTTTGATGAAATAATGCAAAATCCAGACATGGGCCATCCAGAGGAATACAGAACAATAATTTTTAGTTTTCGTTTATAGCAACAAGGCTACTAGAGCAATGAAAGATACAACACACTTAGAAACTATTCTGGTTTCTTATAAATTTTTAAGCTACGTTAACTATATTCCAAGGCCTCTTTCCCTCGGTCTGGGAAGGATATGCAGAATAGTTCTTATTACATTTTCTGTGTGTTTTACTATTATTCTCTTTCAGGCCATAAATATGTTTCCAAGGCTATTGCCAGAGAAATTTTTCAAAGCTGGAATAGGTATGTATTCTGCCACATTTCTGTTCAGGCTTTTTCCATCTAACACTAAATAATTGAAAGAATAAAATTCATTCAATCATTTGGATGATTTTAAATGGCTATGAAGACCTATTTTAATTTACAATGGGGATGCATATCTGTATATGGATTTGGGGTTCATTGGAGCTTCACTGAGGGCCGTGACCTGTTGCAAAATGTCTGATAAAATGGAAGGAGAGGCCTCCTGAGAAGGTGCTGGTTGATCATGGGACTGTGTAACGCACTTTAAGACCTCTGATACTATTATCAAATGGCCCTTCAGAAGGTTGTATCAATGTTCACTCCCACCAGCTGTGGAAAAAATGCCCATTTTCTTACCAAAACTGAACATTAGATTTTATTTAATATCTTTAAGATATCATTTAATATCTTTTAAATACTATTTTAAAATATCTTGGCAAACTTGGTAGGACAAAAAAGTATGTCATGGTTTCATGTATCTCATTTCTCTTTGCTTACTAGTGAGCGTGAACTTGTTTTTCTTAATGTGGATTTTGGGCTTTTGCCTTTCTTCTGCTGTGAATTGCCCACTTAGGCCTCTTATCTGTCTTTTAAAGTTAGAGTGTTCATCTAATTAGGGATGACTTGTAAGAAGTTTTATATATTGATCACACTGGCCTTTTTGCTGTCATTTAAATTGCAAATAGTTTTCCTGCCTTCACTGTTTGACTTTTAGATTTATGATGCATGAAAATTTGTGAGTTCTTATGAATTAAATTTATTAAGATTTTTTCCTTTATGTTTTATTTTTCCTTTGTTTTTAGGTTTAATATTGATTTTTTAAAACTTTATTTTATTTTTGGCCATGTTGGGTCTTCATTGCTGTGTGCGGGCTTTCTCTAGTTGCGGCGAGCAGGGGCTACTCTTTGTTGCTGTGCGTGTGCTTCTCATTGCGGTGGCTTCTCTTGTTGCGGAGCACGGACTCTAGGTGTGCAGGCTTCAGTAGTTGCAACACGTGGGCTCAGTAGTTGCAGCTCATGGGCTCTAGAGTGCAGGCTCAGTAGTTGTGGCTCACGGGCTTAGTTGCTCCGCAGCATGTGGAATCTTCCAGGACCAGGACACGAACCTGTGTCCCCTATATTGGCAGGCAGATTCTTAACCACTGCACCACCAGGGAAGCCCTGTTTTTAGGTTTAAAATACTTTCTTCACCCTGAGATCAGGCAAATAGTCATCTATATATTTTTTCAAAAATGTCATTATTTTTTCTAACCCTGATTATTGATTTTAAAGAATAACAATACAGATGAGGAGAATACCTGAGAAAAAACTGTGCAGGAGTTTATCTTTCCAAGCAGTTAGGGTATACATTTCTAATCTAAATTTTCTTCAAATTCTTTTATGATTTCATTTTTTTACATTTAATTTTGAATCAGGAATTTTATTTGCCTTATTCTATGACTTAGGGCTCTTAACTGAATTTTTGGCTAACTATTCCTACCTCTTTACTGAAAAATACATATTTCACTCACTGACTTGAAATTCTATGTATTTATCATTTTACTAAATTCCTAAGTTATGTGGATTTGCTTTTGGATTTTGTATTCAGTTTGGCTAATTCTTACACCCATTCTTAGGACTCAACCCCCTTGTCACTCCACATTCCAGTCAATTGTGAATTAATTTTGTTTTTCTCAACTAAATTATTCCCCCCAAATGCTGGGATCCTTTTGTAAAGTGTTCCACTTGGAAAATCCACTTGACGTTTTGGGTGGAAAAACATTACATTTATAAATTAATTTGAGAGAATTCATATTTTTATCACATTGAGTCTTCCCATTCAGAAGAGTTATGCGCCTTTCCATTAATTTGGATCTTCTGTTAGGTCCTTTAGTAAGGTTCATAGCTTTCTGGATATAGACTGTGTGTACTTATTGTTATTTTTTCCTTAAAGTTTTCTAACCCTTCATTTTTTCCCCCTGACTTACAGAAAGCTATATGTTTTCTTATTTTCTATATGTTTATTTTGTTCTTGGCTGCCTTACTAAACTTTCTTATTAATCGTAATACCTTTTCAGTTTATTCTCCTGGATTTTCTTGGTAATCGATTACATCAGAACAAATATCTGGTGATTGTTTCTCCTCTTTTGAAAAATGTGTAGCACTTATTTTCTTTAAATGTCTTTCTAAATATTGAAAAACAGCAGGCATAATAATGTCTTCCTCCAAACTTTAGGGGATTCCTTCAACTTTTTGTAATTAAGATGATAATGTCTAGTGATATGGGGTAGAAACTTTTCATTAGGTTAAGAAGTATCCTTCTAGTTTTAATATATTTACAGATTTTTCTTTTTAAACATCATGAATTCATTGAAGTTCTGTTCAGCATCTATTGGGATGATTGTATATTTTTCCCCTTTAAGTTATCGAGATTTAGATTTCTTAATATTAAGCAATTCTTGCATTTAGGGAGTAAATCCCATTTGGTGGGTTATTCCCTTAATAAACCTCTGGGTTAGATATTTTAGTATTTAGCTTAGAATATTTGTATCTATATTCATAACTGAGATTGGTCTGTGGACCTTTTTTGAGTCAGCTTTGTTAGATTTTGTTACTAGCATTATCTCAGCTTTACAAAATAAACTGAAACGCTATCAGTCTTTACCTCTAGAGGTCCAGAGCATGAGTGTTATTTATTTTTTGAAAGTCACTGAAGAACTCGCTTGTGGAATAGTCTGGGTTCAGCCCTTTTGTACGGGCTAGTCTCTTGTTCCATTTTCATTTTCTTCCAAGGTTATAAGCATGTTCAATTTTCTATTTGTTTCAATTTTCTGTATCCCAGAAAACTGGCCATTTCAACCATGTTTTTAAAAGGTACCCATATTGGATGTTGTATTTTCTTCAAAATTAAAATCTCATCAGTATCTGTATTTTCTTCTTTTCTTCTAACATTTTCTCATGCTAAGGTAGTCTTGCTCAAGATAATGTTTTTTTAAAAAACAAAAACAGAGGGGCTTCCCTGGTGGCGCAGTGGTTAAGAATCCGCCTGCCAATGCAGGGGACACGGGTTCGAGCCCTGGTCCGGGAAGATCCCACATGCCGTGGAGCAACTAAGCCCATGTGCCACAACTACTGAGCCCACGTGCCACAACTACTGGAGGCTGCGTGCCTAGAGCCTGTGCTCCACAACAAGAGAAGCCACAGCGATGAGAATCCCGCGCACTGCAACGAAGAGTAGCTCCCTGCCCGCCGCGTGCAGCAATGAAGACCCAACGCAGCCAAAAATAAATAAATGAATAAATAAACTTATTTTAAAAAAAGCCAAAAACAGAACTTTTATTAATTATTTATAATTTGTTTTTGTCTATTCAGTATGTTTTCTGCTTTTAAATATATATTAAATTTTTATATACACAGGTGCCTAGTTCTGGATATATACTCCTTTCCATTGAATTATCCACCTTTGTGCCAGTATAAAAGGATCTAATTATTATAACTTTACAATATGTTTTAATATATGGCAGGTCTAGTATAAAAAATTTATTCTTTTGGATGAACTTTAGTATTACTCTGACCACTTCCTCATGGTCCTCACCCCTGTTCCCTGGGGATGGTTATTCAATATGCCATTTGAGGAAACTGCTCATCCTCTGAGCTGGGGGTTCCGCTGGGCCCACAGTGTCTTGATAATAAACCTAGTATAACTTTCATGATGCAATTCTAAGAATTTAAGTTGGGAGTTTTGATAATAAAATACAAAATTAATTTTCATGGCTTTACAACTGTACCAGAGAAAACTTCACTTATATTTTTATGTCAAATGACTTATGAAGAGCTAACATCAAATAGGTCTGGACACTTCAGCAAATCTATAATCTAGAGAATAATCAATGGTTTTTTGTGAGGGGAGGCTGGGTCCAAGATTATTTACAACTGCATTCTTTTTTTTTTTTTGCAGTACGCGGGCCTCTCACCGCTGTGGCCTCTCCCGCTGCGGAGCACAGGCTCCGGACGCGCAGGCACAGCGGCCATGGCCCACGGGCCCAGCTGCTCCACGGCATGTGGGGTCTTCCCAGACCGGAGCATGAACCCGTGTCCCCTGCAACTGCAGGAGGATTCTCAACCACTGCGCCACCAGGGAAGCCCCTACAACTGCATTCTTTACGCATAGGAAAACTTAAACTCTGAGAGACTGAAATACAACCAAGACTCCAGTATAACCTTCTATAGGCCCAGTACTTTTGTTCCTCTCGTTCTTTCTAGACACTTATAAGAGCACTAATCTAGAAGTGAGCATATATGAGTCGGGTTTTGACTCTGGCTTAGCAAATTTGGGCAAAACATTTAACTTCTGAGACTCAGATCTCCATTCCTACAACATGGGAATGATAGTAGCTGTTCTGGGCAAGTCATTGGTTTTTAACATAAAATGTATGTGTAGGTATCATGTAAACTGTCCCATGCCATACAAATGTGAATTAATATATTTTCTGTCTCTTGTCTCTTTTACCTTCTTTAATCATCAAGGCATTCTGCCCTATCTTCTCTGTTAAACTTTTCAGCCAACTCTGATTTTTTTGACCTATCATGAGTCCCAAACAGCTACTCATTTGCCTATATTAGTTATCGTTGCTCATTTACTTTTTGGTGACTCCACTAGCCTTTTTGCAAGATCCTTGCCCCTCTTCTCAAGTAGTTCAGCTCTTAAGAATGGGGAAAACTCTCACCATGTGTTAATTTCTTATAGCCACCGATGTCTACTCAAGACATGAAATAGTGATTAAGAAATAAAGATGAACATTGATAAGGATATGAGATTAGTTTTATATCTGTTAAACTTTCATTTGACTTTTAAAATAAAATGGTTTACGAAAGCTTTGAATTACTAGGCTGTAGGATGCTCCGGAGATCAGAAGTAGTAACACAGAAGTCTGGGCACTAGATACTGTATTAAATCAAAATCCCAATGGAATTTGAGGGTTGGGGAGGTTAGACAGGGAGAACTTATAAAAATTTGACAGTGACTATCAGGTTCATTTGGAAAAACAATTAGGTGACAATGGATATTTTTAAAAAAGAAAAACAAATCAGAGGGCTTACCTGGCCCAAATTTAAAGCTGATTATTAAGCTTTGTAATCACTTTCGTCCTTTGTGCCTTAGGTATTCGGGTTCCTCATGCATAAGGTAATTTCATAAAAGTTTTAGGAAAGAAAAAAACAATTACACGCACACACACACAGACTGTGCTTGTTTATTACTGTTATGAGAATGATACATGGCCACAGGAGAAATTTGCAAAAGTGCAGCAAAACACTAAGGAAAACTAATAGTTTGTAATACAAGCAAATGAATATTTTGCTGCCTATCCTTTCAACTTTTAATGTATAGTTTCTCTCTCTATATATATTTTTTAATAAATTTATTTATGTATTTATTTATTTTTGGCTGCACTGGGTCTTCGTTGCTGTGCATGGGATTTTTCTAGTTGCGGCGAGTTGGGGCTACTCTTCTCTGCGGTGCACAGGCTTCTCATGGCAGTGGCTTCTCTTGTTGCTGAGCACCAGCTCTAGGCGCGCGGGCTTCAGTAGTTGTGGTGCCCGGGCTCAGTAGTTGTGGCTGGTGGGCTCTAGAGCACAGGCTCAGTAGTTGTGGCGCACGGGTTTAGTTGCTCTGCAGCACGTGGGATCTTCCCCGACCAGGGCACGAACCCGTGTCCCCGGCACTGGCAGGCAGATTCTTAACCACTGCGCCACCAGGCAAGCCCCTATATATTTTTTCTTTACAAATTTTTATATAAAAATTTAAACATTAACCTTATACCTATGTAATACATGTGACTTGCTTTTTTCACTTACTCTATCATGAACATTTTCTCATGATTCCATGGACTCTACTGGATGTCGGGTTTGTTTTTTCTTTTCTTTATTTTGGCTTAAAAGATGAACATTTACTTTTGTTCTTAAAAAGAAAAAGCAAATTTTCAGTTTATGCCAGTAGGTGTCATCCATTCACACAAAGCACAACGCAGGAAACCTAATGTAATTTGACTTAACCTCTGTAATTTCTATCAAGTTCCAGTGTTGTGTTCTAGCTTATCTGAGTCCCTTGGGTGAAGAGCATTTAGGTTCTTAATAGAAATTGGAGAAGATGCTACCTTTGCCCTTAAGGTGCTTGCAAAGAAAGAAAGAAGAAGAAAAAAAAAAAGAACAGTTTTGAAATAAAATGAATTTCATAAGCTTATACTTATCATTTTATATCCTAAAAATACATCAATTACTTGGAAGAGGTTGTTAAAATCTTACTCTGAGTTAGCCATCCAAATAAGGTCAATTATGCTATTGTCTTTTTTTTTCTGAAAGGGGGTCACCAATCCAGATTTTGTGTATAAAAATTCAAGATGAGTCAAAATATAATGATATATTTAAAAAATATCAAAAAACTGTGAAAAAGTTATGAAATTTAAAAATTATAATGACTATACTTTTCGGTATCATGTAACAGTTCTTAAGAAATTTTATACCCATTACCTTTTGGTCCTCGCAAGAATCGTCCAAGGTTCTAAATGAGTAAACTTTTGTTCAGAGAGGTTAGGCATCTTGCTCAGGGCCACATGGCTGGTAAATGATGAATCCAGGTCTTGAACAAGGATCTTCTGACTTTGTATGCATACGTATATAGTGCCAAATGAGCGTTATCCTTTAAAGCAGAGGTTAGACCAAACTGGATCTTCAGATATGTTCTATTTGCCTCCCAGAGTACTCGCTCAGACTGTATTTTAAATTTTTTGAATAAGTTGTAAAATTTAAAAATTGGGACCTTTCCCACAAAGACTAGACTTTCATATATATTTGGAAAAAAGCAGAAGATATGGCTACATTGGAGTTGTATTCCCTTGTAGCAATGTACAGCTGGATCTGAATGGCTGCTTTTCCTGTGTACTCTCCAACTTGCCCCACTTTCCACCACTCCCTATTTCCTTATACCAGGTCCACTTCTTTCGTTTCTTTCATCTGCCTGGCCCCCTGTTTGCATATGAGTTTGCAAGTCTTTTGTGTTTCAGTCTTCCGGGAAAGGTTATGTACTCCTTTCAACAATTGTATTATAGTTCAAAGTCTTTTTTGGAAGCTTTCAGAATCAGGTTAAGAGTCACACACGAACACACTGTAAGAACACACTGTGAGAATGCCATGAGAGGACAGGGATAGAGACAGGAGTCACGCAGCTGCTAGCCAAGAAACACCAAGGATTGCAGGCAACCCCCAGAAGCTAGGAAGAGGCAAAGAAGTGTTCTATTCAGAGTCTCAGAGGGAACGTGGCCTTGTTGACACCGTGATTTTGGACTTCTAGCCTCTGGAACTGTGAGCCAATAAATTTCTATTGTGTCAAGCCACTCAAAAATAAAGAAGACAGGGCTTCCCTGGTGGCTCAGTGGTTGAGAGTCCGCCTGCCGATGCAGGGGACATGGGTTCGTGCCCCGATCCGGGAAGATCCCACATGCCGCGGAGCGGCTGGTTCCGTGAGCCATGGCCGCTGAGCCTGCGCGTCTGGAGCCTGTGCTCCGCAATGGGAGAGGCCACAACACTGAGAGGACGGCGTACCGCAAAAAAAAAAAATAAATAAAAAATAAAACTAAAGAAGACAGTCACACAAGAAAACTGATGCTTGTATGTTAGCCCATTTAATTTCTTAATTAACAGCGGCATTATCTGCTTGACGACTTAGGAGGAGTATATAGAATGAAGAAAGCAGAGGATGAAGCTCAAATTCTGGGGAATGTCAACATCAACATTTAGGAGGAGAGAGGAATTAGAAGAACTGGCTAAGAAGAAAAGGGGTCTGAGAGATGGAGGTTAAAAAGGAGAGAGCAATGATCTGACCAATCACTCTGATGCAGACCACAGAGGGGCTTTGATGAAATGTTTGAAATTAGGAGGAAAAAGGTTCCCTTCTGAGAGTTAGACCGTATTCAACACAGAATAGATCACAGTAGAGGCAGCAAAATAAACTAAAGGAGCAGAATGGCTCTTAGTTCTGATAATTCCATCAGGACTGGTGGTACTGTTTTCAAGATAGAGTAAGTGTAACATCAACACCAAGTAAGCATAGCATCAAATGGTTCAGAGAAATCAAGGAAGGGAAGGATGGAGAGTGTTGGTTGGAGTTGGCAATGTGGAGGTCATGCTGGGCTTAGGGAAGGCAGTTCCAATGAAATGATAGAAACAGAAACCAACATACAGTGGGTTGAGGAACATCTAGGAAGCAGTGAAGGGTAGAGACTGAGGGTGGTCTTCTCTTTACTAAGAAAGGAGAGGGAAGTTGATGGCAGGGTTGCAGGGTCTGAAGAAATGTGTTTGTATGTGTTAATGATCGAAGAGCTTCTAGCATGTTTATAAATGGAAGGGAAAGAGATATTGAAAGGCAGGAGTAAAAGGTGGGACTGAGGGAACCAGAACCCTGGAGATTCTGGAGGGAATGGGATCCAGAGAGGTGCTTTGTGATGTTTGGAGCAACGGCACCATCATTAGAATGGGGGCCTTGCTGCCAAAGTGACCAAGTTGAGGTATTTTTGTTAAAAATATCAGTGATATCACTTTATAGTCACATCTTACACTATGATTTTTTTCACCATTCATGGAAACGTGCAATTAGTTTTCTGGGCTTTAAGGATGGATTAATAACTTTTAAATGAGAAAATATTATTTGGCTGTTAAAATGGAATGTTCTTTTGTTTGATGATTAGGGATGGACAAATGATCAGATAAGAGATAAATCAGTATCATTAGTGATTATATTATTGAATTAATTTCAACGTGAAATACAAACAAATTTGACTATTTTATGCCCTCAGATTAACCATTCAAAGAGCAAAGTGTTAATTGGTGATGGTTCCTGAGGTAACATGGTTCCTTCAAAAGTCAAGGATTCTTCCAACACTCACTCATTCAACCAATACTTACGGAGCATCTACTCTGCTCCAGGCACTGTGTGGGGCGGTGAAGACATGGCTACAGATAGCCATCTTCAGTCTTTTTCCTAATGCTACTCACAGCCCAGTAGGGAAGCAAACAGGCCATTGCAGTAGCATGATGAGCTTTAGGATGGGGGATACAGAGGGACTTTATGGGGTTGAGGAAAAGGCACCCAATGGACGCTAGCTATGGAGTAAATGGATCAGGAAAGGCCTCTTCGATGAATTGGTGGGCATGTAAGCAAAGACCTGAAGACTGGTAAGATTTCTGCAGAAGAAGGGAGGCTTGGGTGGTGAGGAGGGGAAGTGAGGACAAGAGGAGGGCTCCTGGTGGTTGCAGGAGAAGGAACACATGAGGCAGGAGACGGGGCTCACGGGAACCCTCTTGTAAAGGGTCTTGTAGAGTCTGGGTGCCTTAGCTATCTGGCAGGAGGCCGGGGGAGGGTGCGAAGCAGGGGGGCAGATGTATTAGATTTACATTTTACAAAGATGACTTACTCTGGTTATAGTGTGGAGACAGATTGAAACCGGGCAAGAGTGGGACAGAAAGAGCAGGGGCAAGATGCTGGAGACAAGAGGGGAAGAAAAACGACCTGGCAGAGAGCGAGGAAGTAGAATCATCGGGCTCCTTGGTGAACTAGTGGAGCCGGGAGGGCTGACACACAGGTTCCTGGCTGACTGGATGATGGTGTCACCCAACAACTGGGGACATAGGAGGAGAAATAATTTTGATTAGGAAGAACCCTTCTCTTCCAATGCCTTTCTGTTTCAGATGGGCAAGCCAAGTTCAGGTGAAGCAGAGATACTTTGGGGGTCCTTTTAGCCCTGTTGTTTGGACTCAGTGGCCTTGGTGTGTGGGCTCTCCTACACCTGCGATTATTGGTCTCAACAAGTTTCAAGCGAAGCAGAAGAAAGATATTCACCTGTGGAACTTCAAACGAGCAAGCAGTTAGCCTCCCCAACTCCGGTGCCCGCAAAGCAAGTAATAATAAACACGGCATCTTTAATGTAGCAGACTTTCCATTCCCACCCTCACCCTGGGCATCTGCACACACAAATCAAAACCCTCTTAAGTCACGGAATGAAAAAGTGAAAAAAATAAAAGCAAACAAAAAGGGCTTCCTGTGGGGTGAATGGAAATTTCTGCCCAGTTTGTTTTCCAGGCGCATGAAGAGTAGTTCTGAATAATCAAAACCACAAGTAATTGTATTCTGAACCGAGATTCTTGAGACAAGGAGGAAAGGGAAGGATCCCTTAGAGGGGTCTTTGACAGAAGGCTCCGTCTACAAGGCTCCGTCTACATAGACACAGGGCCTGCTCTACTTCAACTCAGTTTCAAACAGATCCCTATCAAACAAAAACGCACGTATCCAATTGAACTAAAGCGAGCTCAACCATAACTGTGTAACTTTTCTCCCCCAAGATAGAATCATTGCACCTAAATTTTATTAGGAAGTCTCTTTTGCATTCAGATATTTGGGAACTTCATCTAGGACCTAAGTGCCCTTCTTCCACCAAAATCTGAGGCCAAAACATCATGTCACCGGTAATTTCTGGCCAGATAAATGAAGGCTAGCCTGTGAGTATATTGTGGTAATTAAGAGCATGGAATTCACAGAGTTCCATTGTCTTTGTTTGACCTGGCTCCATCACTTAGCAGCTGTGTGATCCTGAGCTACTATTTAATCTCTCTAAATCTCAGTTTCCTCATCTGGGAAATGGGAATAATGACGAGATTTACTTCAGAGAGTAGTTGTGAGAACTGAATGAGACAATTCATGGGAAGTGCAGTACCTGGCACACAGTACACACTCAATAAATGTTCATTATTAGATTCCCTCCCGCATTTTCCTCTGCATAACTGCAGCCAAGCTCTAGAATTTGTAGCAGCTTTTATCAAATGAAGTAAAATCTCTTTATTCTCAGTTCCAGAGCTAGGCCACAACTAGGTTAGAAGAAGTCAGTTATTCTCTACTGCCTGTCTTTGCTGGGAAAGGACTCCAGTATAATGTCAGTGGGACTCTTGATGCTGTCAGGGCAGAGTAGAAGGGAAAGGAAGGAAATACGGGTAGCAGGTTCCCAGGGGACCTCGTGACCCAGTCTGTACCGCTCAGGTTCTACACTTCAAATGGTTTCTTTCACATCCACTATGGAGGCCCAGGAGCCCTAAAAAAGTTACCTGGGAAACCTCAGCAGCTTGGAAATCACTGCAGGATCAGTCTCCTACCTTACCTTTGGAAGCCCTTGACTCTCCAGTATCTTTAATTGCTTTTTTACGGACCATCCTGGATTCTGCTTCAGAGCCTGGACATTTTGGACTGACATCTTGGTTGCCCTGCCCAGCTGATTCCAGCTTCTCACCTAGCTGTCAGCTCTGCAGGCTGAGAATCTATCCTGCCCTGTTACTCCCCAGAAACCCAACCTGGATCCAGCATTCTGGAAGCCAGTCCAGACCTCTGAGTGGCAGGCTCAGCAGGCCTTGGCATGACTGGTTTCACCTGCTTGGTTAAGAGTGAGGATTCTGGAGCACACACTCCAAATCCAAGCACTGCCACCTACTAACTAAGTGACTCGGGCCAGGTAATTTACCACTCTGTGCCTCAGTTTTCCTCATCTGTACAATGGGGAGACTAGCAGTCCCCATCTCATAGGATGGTTAAGAGGATTAAATGAATTAATACATGTATAAGACATCATATAAACATATACAAATAATCCACCTACATAAATGTGAAACAATATAAATATAATATTAGCTATATTCACATATTTTATACATATTAAATATATATTATTTTACATTTAACTTTATGTATGCTTTACATTAACATGTATTATTTCATGTAAAACATTTATATACATATAAACATAATTATTTATATTATTATTACTGTTGTTTTTATCTACTCTATCTCCCTGCATGGATAGAGAGACCATGGGTAGGCTCTTCAGCTTTCTTGCTTTCATCTGAGGCTATAGGTGTAGAATCCCTGATTTCTACAGACTCTGCTGTACTATGTAAGGCAAGGTTTAAGTTAGATTAAAACCAAGTCTAACACTTGGAAAATTACCATCTACAGTGAATGCCATGTAAATATTCTTTCCTAGATTCCTATGTTGCTCTTCTTTCAGTATCATCATTTTAAGTTCTGTTGCAATTGCTTTTATTTCTTGTCTTATTTCAAAGGCTTTCTCTCTCTGGAGCACATAGCATAAGATAGAAATGTGTCAAAATACATGCTATTTATCATGTGGTTAATTTTAGATCATGTTATGCCCAAAACTATAGATTCAGAGGAATAGGGTGGTTCTGAAAAGAATAGGCATTGTCTCTTTCACTTCT
Source organism: Aethalodelphis obliquidens (assembly GCF_003676395.1). NCBI lineage: Eukaryota > Metazoa > Chordata > Mammalia > Artiodactyla > Delphinidae > Aethalodelphis > Aethalodelphis obliquidens. The sequence continues at coordinate 31,668,938 of NW_020837946.1, read as the reverse complement.
TTTCATGGAACTGAAATGAGGGTAAAGTTTTCCTCTGTCTTCAAAATCATTAATAATCCATGGATTAAGCTTAACCTCCATGAGCAATAATGCCATATAGCCACTGACATCAATTAAGAGACACCACCCTGCCTTGATGGTAAGTGTGACACTTCATTAACCCCAAAAAAACCCACTTCCTTTCCAGCAAACAGAAAACAGCGGAGGACATGAATTCACTGGCAGCTTTAAGCACTGAAGGAGAAAATTGTGTTTGTTTCTGGCAAACATGAAGTCAGATCTCTGGTATTTCTTTCTCTTCTGCTTCCAGGTTGAAGTTCTAACGGGTAAGTGACCTACTGAGTATTTATTATTAAGTTATAATTCAAGTGAACATTAAGAAAAACCAATTGGAAAAGTTAGGCACCAAATAGAAAGGTTTTTTTTGTTTGTTTGTTTTCAGAAAGTAAGAACGATTACAGAAGAGCCCAAGTCCATGGCCAAGGATGTTTATGTCACTGTTTTAAGATGAAGAAAAATGTCTCATTGGATCATTAAAACTTTAAATTACCTGCTTGAAGTTACTTTTTAGTGGATAAAGTAGAAGAGTGGCTTACTGTTCTCAGAGAGAGATGAAAGGCAAAATGACTTGTGTCAACAGAATGAAAATTAAGTAGTCCTGGCATTTGGGCTGGGGATTCCTTCTGAAGGAGAAAATAAGATGGAAGGGCTTTGAAAAGAAGGATTTTGATTTTAATCTTACCTGGGTGGTCTTTTGTCAGAAACGCCCTGGCTGCCACAGAGTTTTTTCGACACTAATGTCAAGGTCCTTCTAAAAGGCTACGGAGTAGTGGATGATGTAAGAACACTCTCTAGCCTCTGTAGACATTAAAAAAATCATTCTGAAGTCCTCAATTCTTTCTCTTACGTGGTATATATCACACTCTACTTGAATACTTTAAATAATGTTACCTACAATGAAATTAATATGTATTTCTGCTGCTTCTTACTTGGTACATTTTCTATTATTTTTGCTTCTTCTTTAAGTCTGAGCCTCATGTTCTTGAGGCTGAGAAAAAGCAAAGTGAAATTATATTACATTGGGAAGTTCTACTAACACTAAAAGTGCAGAGAGAACTTTTAGTAGGTGTAACTTTATTTAGAAATAAGTTTTGCAGTGGTACCAAAAATAGACTTTATTTTTCTCTCCAAAGAATTAAAAAACAAAAATGTATTGGTCAAATATTTGATCTTGTGGTGGCTCCAATGCTCTTAAATAAAGAGGAAAGAGGAATGAGGAATTAGAATCTACTTAAGGTCCCAAGGGCAGTTTGGGGCCACTTGCTTGTTAAACTACGGCTTTTATACAACCCAATGAAATCCTTTAGCTGCATGAGCAACAAAGGAATAGCTTTGGAATTGATAACCATTCATTCGTTCACTCGTCCATTCTTTCAGCACCAAGCACTTGCCATGCAGGAGGTACTGTGCCAGCTGCTGTGTATACAATGATAAGCAAAACCAGGTCAGCCCCTGCTCTCATGAAGCTAATTGAATGGCGGGGAGAGAGACATTAATCAAATAATCCCATGAATGAATGACAATTACAGGCAGAACTCAGTTCTGTCAGAGGATGTAACAAAGAAACCTGCATAGACTGGTGGGTGTGGAGGTGTGGTTGGGGGATGGGTTCATCCAAGTCTTTCTTGTGGAAGTGGCACTTGAGCTAAGCCTTGGGGGACAAATAGGAATAAATGGGGAGAATGGTGAGATGGTGGGTAAGAACATTCCATATCATGAAAAGAGTAAGTGCAAAGGACCTGTGGCAGGAAGGCATGAAGTAAGTCAGGAAGCTGGAAGAAAGTGGACGTGCCTGAGTACAGAGAGGAAAGGGGTTGGGGATGGTGTAAGATAAGGCAGGAAAGGAAAGCAGAGACCAGACCATTCAGACCATATGCACCATGTGAAGGATTGTGGATTTTCTTCCAAGAACATTCGTTGAAGTCATTGAAGGGTTTGTACTGCTAAAAAGCATCCAATATGCCAAACCCATTTAGGCACTTATGGTGGTGATATTATGCTCAGGAGATTTGAATTAGCAATGGTGTTACCACTGTGGAAGGACTGATCCAGCCTAGGTGGAATTATTTCTAGTTGGCAGATAAAGCTGATGAATAAATTGTACTTCTGGAATGATATTTATCTTGGATTCTAATGGAATAAAACCAACATTCCCCCTCATCAACAGAAAACCATGCCATGGGCAAGCTGTTATCCTATTTGACAGGTGGCAAAACTGGCACACAAATGGCTAGATGGAGATAGTGAACTGCTGAACGATCTTCATATTCAAAATATCACCATAATGCATGTATCCAGCAACTACCATTTGAAAGGCTCTAAATGCAAAGTAAAGAACCAAACTGAAGTCAACTAAGCTCTTGCAGATCCTTTCTTTGGCATATTTTTAATCCTCCCAACTATGTAGGCTTTCTCATTCCATGAAGAGGTAGGCATTCTTACTTTCAGTTAATGTTTGAAGAATCTCAGACCAGGAAAGGCTAAGTGTTTGGTTACCTAGTAATCAGTGGCAGAACCAAGATTAGAATTCAAATATGTCTGATTCCAATAATCACATTCTTTCCACACCATGTTGAAGTAGTGGAGATATAACATGAATCTCAAAGGAGAGAAATTCTCATCAGTTTTGTTATTTGGTTGGTGAGTTAAGAGGAAGGAAATCTTGGTGATTCTCAGTCTTCTATTGATCTCAGTGTAAAACTTAACAAAGTCATCTTCTTTTAATGATTCTGGAACAATAGGAGGCTCTTAATTGTAAAAGGATCTGAGAAAAATGAGACACTCTGTCTGCATTTAGAAGACACTCTTTCTAGACATTATGGGCAGTGGAGACCACGTGGGTGACCTGATGAATTCTGGTTTGGGAAAGACCACTTTAAAAGCAGTGGAGTGGGAATGACCAAGGTTGGGTGGTGTTTAATATATGTGCATGTCTAATGATATGTTCAGGGTGGAAGCTGGAAGGGTAACCCTCAGGCTCATTCTGAGCCTTGATTTTGTTACCCAGACATTGAAACAGTGATTCCTGAACTCCATCACCTCCAAAAAACTCAGCCCTTTGGCGCTTCCAGCACCTGCCCCTCCCCAGAGCTCAGGGAGAGTCCTGCGGAGCTGAGTTGACATTTAAGCCCCTCCCAGCACCTCCTTCCGGTGTTCATGCTGAATTTTAAAAATCCACATTGTCCATCTTTTCTTTCAATAGATGAATTCAGGACATTCTCACTCAGCACAAGAAGTCTATATTGATTTCACTCCTTCAATATTATGTTTATTTCTATTTTCCTTGGTTGTGGTATTCTCTTTTATTTTTGTCGGTATGAGGAAGTTTCTTTTAACTCTCCTCTTTCCCTCTGTAATTTGGAAGGTTGACCACACGTCCTAGCTGACGAATTCATTATCATGTTCAGAGCAGCTTAATTGAACATCTATTTATTATTGTAGTAAAGTAAATAATGACAGTAGCCTTGCTTGGCGTGTTTACCCCACCTCCCATCCCCCGCAGTGACGTGAGAACTTTGGAATGTTCTCTTTTCACTCTCTTGCTTTCTCCTTAGTGAACCCCTGCCCCATACATGGGTTTTGTTGAAATAACTGAAAACTTGTAGTTGCAGCTCATTGCTAAGTTTCCTCTGACAGTGTTTCTCTTCTGGTTCAAGAACTCTTTACACTCACTTCACCTTTTTTCAGCTGCAGCATCACTCTTGCCATCTGCTCCTGTCTTGTCATCCTTGTTCCGATCCAATGATCAGAAGACTTCCATTATTTTCTTCAGATACCTCAAACTCTGAATTCCAGCATGGGTAAAGATGTCTTCCTTTACCCTGTTGGGTGACTAATATCTTTTCTGGGAGTAGTATTCCTGGACTGCACTCTTTTAATAGTCTCTGGGTATTCATTCACTGTATGCTGGCTTCTAGGGTTGCACGTGAGTAGTTCCATGTTGGTCTGCCTCTCATTACTTTGCAAGTAGATTACAAAGTATCACTAGAATCTTGTTATTCATTTCAACAAGGGAATTCGGGAATTCCCCTAGGATATGCCTAATTCTGTGAGTGTTTCCATTAACATTGCTTGAGATTGAGTTAGCCTTTTCAATCTGCAGACTTCAGGTGTTTGGGTTTTTTTAAATTTCGGGGATATTTTCTCCCAGTAATTGTTTAGTCATATCTTTTTCTTTGTCTTTTTTCCTTCTTTTTAGACATGCCTATTATTTTTATGTAAGATCTCGAGATCCTTGTTTTTTCATCATTAGTGGGCAAAATGAATTTCATAACTTGCCATGGCTGTTAACAACTCCCTCAGATGAAATGGAATATTATAGTTTTTAAATTGCTAGCAGCATATTCCCATTCTTGGTAGAAACAAAATGTAGGTGTGTAGGGAGGACCTCAATTCTCATCTGAGCTTTGCTCACTGTGTATCCATAGACTTGTTTGACGTAAAAAAAAATTGGCCTCAGCATTCACAGTTGTAAACCGAGCAAAACCCACAGCTTATGCTGTCTCCCTATCCTAAGAATATAAGTTTTATACATAAAAGGATGTACTGGGCTTTGCAAATTCAAAGCCCAGTATATACATACACATACATATACATATATAAATATATATGTATACACACACACACACACACACACACACACACATATATATATACAAATCATTTGTAGCCTTCAATACCCAAAGAAAAGACCCCGTTTACTCCATAAATGGCATGTCTGTGCTACTGCTCTTCTAATAAATTGAGTCTATTAAATGACACGTTTTTGTCATTCTAAGTAAAATAAGAATGTGGCATTCAATACCTTTTCAGGAAAATTCAGATTTATACTTTGGAAAGTGGAACTTAAGTATGTAGAAAACATGTAACACAAATGAAAGCTGTTGGTCAACAAGAAATTTTTTTCCAGTTTGGCCTGTATGGTCGATTGAAACAGACTGAGATTTGCAAGTTAAAGGAGAGAGTCAGAAGTTGGGCTATGAACCTCCTCTGGCTCTCGTATAACATACTGATGGCTGCATCTACTTTGCATGAGGAAAAGCTAAGAAGAAGCAGTTTGTCTTTAAAGGAAGGTGATGGACTCAAGAATTTTGAGTCAGTCAACCACTAGTTCTGAAAGTCTTTTGTTTTTCTGAGTGTGTTGCCATAGACGTGGCACTTCCAACAGGCAACAAAGAGTCACTTAAGTGAAACCTTTTTGAATATGAGAAATCAAACTTTTTTTTTAATTAAGGGTACTTTAATTTATTTATTTATTTATTTATTTTTGGCTGTGTTGGGTCTTCGTTTCTGTGCGAGGGCTTTCTCTAGTTGTGGCAAGCAGGGGCCACTCTTCATCGCGGTGCGTGGGCCTCTCACTGTCATGGCCTCTCTTGTTGTGGAGCACAGGCTCCAGACACGCAGGCTCAGTAGTTGTGGCACACGGGCCTAGTTGCTCCGCGGCATGTGGGATCTTCCCGGACCAGGGATCGAACCCGTGTCCCCTGCATTAGCAGGCAGACTCTCAACCACTGCACCACCAGGGAAGCCCGAGAAATCAAACTTTTATAACCACCATTTACACTCTCCTAGGGCTTAGCACAGAAAAAAGTTCATTCATGAAAAAAGCAAGAAACAAAACCTCTACTGCACTCACAATTCAAGTTTTGTTCATTTTGTACTAAGACAAGCAAAATCTCCTAGTAGTTCCTGTTTGCTCTCATTTAACTATAATAGAGTTTCTTGTAGATGTCAATCCATCTTTTTACATTTCTACAGGCAGATAATTTACAGAATACTTATCAAGAATTTAGATCCCATCAGAGCAAGGACCCAGACTTTGTTGCAGGTTTAAGTACACAGGGCAGCTCAACACACAATGATCCATGAATGAGGCTGTCTAGGGAAACAGGTATGTTAAACGATGTATTTTCACATCAAATAAATAATTTTTATATGTTTTTTGGTGCCTAATAACATTTTCAGTCATAGAATACATATGTGGCACCAATGTAAATACTACTTTAAGTATTTGGGACAATTATACACCCAATACATCTTGAAGGAAAAGAAATACTTGAAAATAACTTCCAAATCTAGCTTAATGTTAAAAGCTTCTTTTTCTTTTTCTTCTCTTTTCTTAGCAAGTCTCTTTAGCTTCTGTGCTTCAGCTTCTATAAAATTAAGGGGTTGGACTAGATCATTGGACTAAGAGGCTCCTTAGAAATGTGGACTCTGATGTCAAATTGTCTAGGTTCAAATCATGGCTCCACCACATTTTGCCTCTATGACCTGGGGCCAGTTACTCAAGCCTCAGTTTCCTCACCTGTAAAATAGGAATAAAAATAGAAAATCTGATGTCAAATGTTGTTATGAACATCAAATGATATATTGCATGTAATGAATTGGAAACCTTAATACATGGGAAACATGCAAATGCTTGTAAGTTGCAATTATTATTATTATTTGGAAGTTTTTGAAAGCTTAGATGTTTATATAACTCCAGAACTATTGGGCTTCAGACAATTGGTTGGGCATCATTCAGTGTGAGACTTTGCCTTTGGACTTGGAAACAAGCATCCTCCATTATCTGGTAAATTGGATCCCCTGCTCTGTTTTTCTTGCTCACCTCCTCACCTCATTGCAGGACATTTACCAACCATGCTCAGCTTCGATATTCTTCTATTCAATCAGTCATTTATTATTATTGAGCATCTAATATATTCCAGGTCCTAGGATTATTTGTGACCATGATCCGGTCTTTATCCTTGTGAAGTTTACGTTTAAGTGAGGAAGACAGACAAAAATAATTATGATCTAAGCTCATACACATTATAAATATATTGGTATAAACAAAGCTTTATTGAAATCATTGAGATAGGAGTCTTTGTCTGGGGGTCTCAGGGACAAAGCGGTTCTTTAAAGTGGTTCTTAAAGAATGAATGAGGATTTCTAAGCAAATAAAGGGGTAATGGGATATTCTAGTCTATGGGGACAGAAGTAACAATGAGAAAGTAATGGCCAAAAAGTATGGCGTAGCTTGAAGCTATATGGTCCCTGAGATTGTGAAAGGATTTTGTGTCATTCCAAGAAAATTGATTTATTTTTTTACCTCATAAGCAAGAAGGTAGTGAACATTTTCAAACTGGGCAGTGCAATGCTTTTTAGAAACACAATTTTGCAAGCAGCATGGAGAATGGATTTGGAGGGAGAGACTGCTGTTGAGAAGGCCAGTCAAGAAGATGCTTCAACAGATGAAGGAAGATGTGAAAAAGTCCTAGTTTGGCAATAGGAATGGGGAAAAACCATCCATGAGCTAGAGTCAACTGGACTTGGTGACCAATTGGATCAGGACAGTCAGAGAGAGGGAGTAATGAGGAAGACTCTGAGGTCCTGATGCCTTAAAGGACAGGACTTGGGTTAGGTGAGTGAATGCTGAGTTCAGTTTGGAAATGTTACTCTTGATGTGTCAGGGGACACATCCAGATAGAGATATTGAAAGGAAACTGGAAATAAGGGACTAAGCCAAGGGAAGGAGTGGGCTGGAGATGAAGGTGTGGGTTACTGGAGTAGAGAGTAGAGTTTATTCTAATTACTCTGTAAATATCACCACAAAGTTTTACAACACCCTTGGGATTTTTCCATTTTCACAAAGAAAATCAGTTTTTACGAGGAGAAAATCAATCATTCATTTAAAAAACTATGCATTTTAGAGCACCAAAGGTTGTTTACCCCCTCTACAGAGTTCCTTGGAGAATAAAAAAGTCACACATTGTGTGTGTGTGTGTGTCTGCGTGCGTGTGTACGTGCAGGTGTGCTCAGAATCTTTTGCCTTTTTAACCTTCTCCTTACTTTTTTTCTTCATGTTTTTTTGACTTCCTTTTCGGCAAATGTTAAGACTTGGGATTGGGTTTATTTTGCCTACCCTTGCTACCGATTTCAATCACTATTTTAGATTATGGATGCCTTTGAATAATAATGTAAATATAGAAATTATGCATATATAAAAATATGCTAATCAGGATTCCAAAAGTTTTAGCTAGTAGACGCATAGGAAATGACAGTGGTTTTATGAGAGGTAAAAAAAAAAAAGGGGTAGAAAGCATATTTTTTAAATGCCAGAATTTCTTAGGAAAAGATCAAATGTAACAAAACCCTAATATAAACATTGCAATTTTTAGAACTTCATTTCTTATGTCACATTCATGTGCTGTGCTAAGCTAAAGCTTATGATTGTTGGATTACAGAAAATATTTTTAATAAACACTATCAATAATTGCAAACTCAGGAACTCTTATCTTTCGATCACTCAGACCTTTGTGGAGGTTTGTGGTTAGAAGTCTGAGTTAAGGAGAATAAAGTGAAATTGCTGATCGGTCTCATATCCCCTTCACTGTGTGGGTTTTCTAAGTGCTTTTGCTAAAAGATTTTCAACCAGGCATGATACAATTGCTTATAAAGAGTCCTGGCAGGATGGGTTCTATCAAGACAATCTTACACTGAAGAAATGAAATAGTTTAGACGTAGAAGAATCAATTTGTAAATAAACTTCTGAATCATAATGCGATTCTCAGCTGAATGACCCTTTTCTTCAGAGATTTTTTTCTTAACAGCTCCCCCCAAAGAATATGCAAATGCTTTTATCTTTTAAAAATTTTGAAGATCTAAAGGAATCATCTGATATAAACATTCTGATTTTACTCTTGAAACCTTAGTCTGCTGATATCAACAGTAAGGTTATAAAAATCATAGCAGCAGTTAACAGGTTTGAACCTCTATTGGAAAGATTACACCCTTTAGACATGGTAATCAATGTGATTAAGATATAGCAGCTATTTTCTAGAGTACTAATAATCTAGGAGCACCAACAAGAAGTAAACAGATATGGTAGCAAAGCGAAAATGAAGTCTGAATATTCAGATTTTTAGACTCATCACCAGGATTCAAGAGAACATATTCCTGTTTGTGTTTTTAGCAACGCATTAAATGCTAAATTTTATAGCATGGTGTTTCTATTGCAAATCACTAACATGCTCTGGTTATGAAACATCTGGATGTATTAAAACAATCATTGATTCAGAGGCACCTGTCCTGGACATCCATTGGGTAAATTTAATGATTCTGCACTTTAGAGGATACAAATAATAACCAGGTTTAAACCTGTCTTCCCTTCTATAGACACAAAAGAGCCAAGAGAATAGTCAACCATCTAAACAAGTCTTTATGAACCTGGTAGATATTTATAATAGTTAAAGAACGTGCTTCTTTATAGCTCAGCCAGATAATATTCATTAGAACCTGACATCCCAGTCAAGGAGGTGTCTTTTGAACTTGATTGTATATTTGCACGGACTTGTCTGCAGAAGAAAGGCAACATGCTGTAGCAAACCCTGGGATCGTGTCCCAGCTATGAGCTATGTAATCCTGGGAAAGATACTCAGTTTTCTGGCCCCAGTTTAGCTTGATAAATTTAAGGGTACAATTTAAAATGAAAGGCTTAACTGAATAATTTTTAAGAGCCCTTTTGATTCTTATATTCTATAGTCTATGCTTTATCTCCCCAGATTTATAACATCACTGAGATCTACGTATCCATTCATCCATCCAACCATCCAATACATATTTATTGTGACTTACTACTTACCAGGTGCTATTGTAGATACTTGGGATGAATCTGTGAATAAAATCAACAAGGTCTCTCATTTTAAAGCTTATGTTGTAGTGGGGTAGCCAGACAGTAAACAAGAAAACAAAGCAGACAGCAACCTCAGGTAATATGCTAGAAAATGACTTGTGGTGTGTTTTGGATTGAGTGGTCAGTGGTTGCTGGAGAAGTGAGAAGCAGCCATGTGAAAATCAGAGATAACATTCCAGGCAAAGAAACAACACATTCAAAGCCCTGGGGACCAACTTCTTGTGTTTGAGGAATAGAAAGGAGAACAGTGTGACTGCAGTGTGGTGAGTGACTGGTATAAAATGGTGTTGGGGGACAGGGTAGATCACGTAAGTCATGGAAAGTAGCGTAAAGCGTTAGATTTTCTTTTAAATGAGATGGGAAGGCCCTGGGTGCTTTATAAACAGGGCAAGTATACTATCTGATTATAAAGAAGATTATTCTGGTTCCCCTGAGGAGAGTGGGTGGTGAATGGGCACGAGTGAGAGCAGAAAGTTAGGAAACTCTTTTCATCCCAGAGAGAGATAATGCTGGTTTGGACCAGTTGCAGCTTAGATGGAGAAATGGGTAGATTCTACTGGAAATAGAAGAGAGGGGCAGGAAATTAGACTTTCTTCCTGTAGAAGGATTTCAACAATGATCCTCTAAGACTCAGTCTATAGTGACCACTTTGTAGCTTCACGTGGTTGCCTGCTTCCATTATACTTCCTCTTGTTGTTGCTAGCGACACTTCAACCTCAGACTGTACCCCAAATCTTTCATCTGCCCAAGAAGTTGTGTGACCTCGGACAAATAATCTAATCTGTCTGGGTCATCAGCTGTCTGTATGTGGAAAAATTGGACTTGTTGTATGATTTGTGTGTTTGCTAGGCTTGACTGTGTATGACGCTGGGCAGAAGTTGAATCATGTTACAGGAAACACAAGTGTGAAGGTAGGAGTGTTTACAGGATGTCTGAAACATGTACAGACTGTATATGAGAGCTTATGGGGGTTGGAAATGGAGATGGTTATGGTAGGGAGAGTGAGGAAAATACCAAAGATAGTGTGAGAGAATATTTTGGAGGATAATTTTATATTAAAAAGTGGTATGTGGAGTGATTTTAAGCTTGATATAAGGGAAGAAAGAACAAGAAGAAAGAGATCGATGAGGGGAATAGTCGCAATTTTCAACTACTGGTATGACAGGGGAACTGACCAAAGAGATTTGACACCCAATCAAAGCAGACACAGGGTATAAAAAATGGTGCTATCGTACCAGTACTCCTGACTGAATATTAGACTTGGAGATAAGAGCATCCAGGGAAGGTGTAGAAAAGATTCTAGCTGCTTCAGCAGTTATAAGGAATGAACATATTCAGATTTTCCTTAAATTGTCTGTCTATCCATTAAATGTTTTAGTCATGATTATAGGGATGATCTCCTTTTGATACTATTTTTCAAATATCATCAAAGACTAAGGAGATTTTGTGATTAGGTATTTGAGCATATCTGTTCTACAGGTGCCAAAGTAATTATGAAGCAATTGATTAAATCCCCTATCTGATTCCTTTAGTTGAAAACATTCAAATAGAAGACCAGGAATTGCCAAATCGTTTTCCAGATGGAAAGTTTAAGCATCGGGTATGTGGACACTTAAGTCAGGCTTCTTGTCACCACATTTAATAATAAAAAGGTGACCTAGGTAGTTTTTAGATTAAAAAGGGTAAAATGAATAACTAAGAGTGTCCAGTAGAAATGACACTTTGGGATCTCCAGTTACTCCTCTGATGTCAATGACACTGTCACTCAAGAAAAACGTGGAGCGTTTTCCTTGCCATACCTAAATGCTATTATGGGCCAGGAAGATTGTCTCATTAATTTTCATTCCTCCTGACTTCATGGAAAAGCCCAGTAAGATGCTGGGACAGAGAGAGTATTATGGAAACATGGTTTCTCCTCTGGAGAACCCAACAGCAAACTAGTAGCTCTCTTAGTTGTTCATGGTCTCATCTAGATATGTTCTCATCCTGAATCCATAGAGAGTAAATGTTGGAAAGAACTTTAAGATGTCTTGGTCTTACTTCCTTATTTCACAGCTGAAGAGACTAAAGTCTAGAGAGGTATCCTTGTCACAGAGACTTGCTGATGGCAAAGCCAGAATTTTCCTCTGGTTTCCTTGGGAACCACTGCATTGCACTTCTATCACCCTGCACCACTAACCATTATATTTCATCTTGCATTGGGTTATAGGTCATAGTGTGGGCCCAAAAGGAGAAAAAGCTGCTGACAAAATCATCTTCAGAAGTAGAAGACAATGCCTCTATGTCTGTGTGTGCACAAGGAGGCCGCAGACACTTTTGTTCCAAGATCTCTTTGTGGTTTACACGCTGCCATTCTAAAGTCCTTGGGAAATTTGCTCTGAACGTTTCTAAAGGAACTGTGAACCAGCTCACTGATTTTATCTCCTGCAATAGACAGTAAAGACAAGCATCAAAGCAATAGTAGTGCAACATAATTTACTTTCAGACAAATAAGTCCCCATGCAAATTATCTTTCACTTTAATCTAATGTAGGTTGCACCTATTCTCATGTGATGAGTTTTTCCCCTTTCCCTTTTGCTTATATTTACTTTCAGTTCTTTAAATGAAACAAGCATTATTTTTCTTCTTTATACTTGAAAACTATTTTATTCTAGAACAAAACATCTACTCACAAAAGTGGAAAAATATAAATGTACAATTTAACGAATAGTTACAAGACATACTACCTTACTCCTACAATTATCACAGGTCAAGAGGTAAAACATTGTCAACCCACAGAAGCCTCTCTACCCTGTGTTTTCCTTCCCGGTTCCAATTCCTTTTCCCCTTTATGCAGAAGCATCATACTGAATTTTGAGATATTCATTTGGGTTATATATTCTGTTTCTATTCTTTTGGTCATTATGCAAGAAATCACAACATGCATACTTCATTTGTCAAAGTCTCAAGTTACATACACCTTTTCTAGCCTCCTAGACAATGTGTTTTAGGTTGACAGTTTCTTTCAGTACTCTAAAGATATAAGGTGTAATTCCACTGTATTCCACTGTATTCCACTTTTACTGTTGATGTTGAGATACCACCTGTCAGTCTCACAGTTGCTTTTTAGAAGGTAGTCAGTCTCTTTTCCCTGGCTGTTTTAGGATTTTTATTATGATTTGTCTAGATGTGCATATTTTTAAAAAATCTGCTTGTGTTTTATTTTCCAGTTCAACAGCTCTGTTTAACCATCTAATATGCTCTTAACTTATCTCCTGAGTTTCTAATCTCAGTGTGGGTTTTTTTGCCAATTCTAGTTGGTTCTTTTTCAAATTAGTTGACTTTTTTTCTTTAAGTTTCCTGTGATCTATAGATATTATTACAAGTTTGTCTTTTATTTCCTTAAACACAGAAGGCTCAATTGTTTTATTTGGGGGATCTGATAATTTAAATATATAATTGTGTATTTGTTTTTGGAGTCTGTTTTTTCTGTTGTTGTTTTGTTTCCTTGCATGTCTGATTATTTTTTATGGTATGCTTGTCATTATAATTATTATTTGTAGATATGAGTTGAAGCCTAGGATGTAAACCTTTTCTTTCTGTAATAGTTTGCATTTTTACTTTCAAAAGCTTAGGGGTAATAATAATCCAAAATCACCTTAGACAAAGTTCAATTATTGAGATTTTCTGGACCACTGAAGTGATTTGAAGGTGGACTATGATCTGCATGAAGGCTGGTTTACTTCTGGTTTAACCTGTATTCCAAGGATGTAGCCCTTTGGGATTTTGAGGAGCTTATTGAGGAGAATGTCTTTTACTAGATTTCTCACTTTCAGACTCTGGGAGTTGAGACATGAAAAGAGAAGTGTGAATCTGGGAGAACAGCACATGCTCTCGAAGTAAAAGCAACTTCTAACCTTTGCTTATCTCTCTGGATTCTGGTTCTTCAAATTTAATCTAGTAATTTCTTCTTTTTTTCAGCTCTTTAATCCTTTACATTAATATTTTTAGACATTTCATTCAGCATTTTTGGTTGTTTTGGTGTGGGAATTAATTTGAATAATCTGGACCACCATACTGAAAACTAGAAAGCTTGTGTTTTCACAATCAAATCCCCAAGTTGAAAATCTATTCCCTAGCAATATGAGAGATATAAATTAAAGCCTACAGGTACTAGGAAAAATAAGTAACTATGGTAAATTTTAAATAAAATGAATGCACTGGTGTAAGCAGAGCCATGACAAGTGAATCCAGGAGGGTAATGCTAGTCCTGTTATAAAGTGGAACAGTTCTTTCCAAAAGCAACATGGCGGTACAGAGTGTTTTCAGAGTCTTTAAATATTTTGCCCACATGTCAAAATATTTACATAAAATCAAAATGCTGAAAATAACCCCAACAGTCAACATTGGTAGAATGCTTTAACAAGTTATGATAGATGAACATTATGCCCTTTTATATAGCCACTAAAAAGGATAAGTATGATGACTACATAAAAAATGGAATGTTTATGATATAACATTAACTGCCAATAGAAGAACAAAAGGAATAGGTTTGCTATATAAAATAAGTATATGTCTGGAAGGTAAAGAGCAAAAATGCACAAATGGTATTTCTATTTCACTGGAAAAGGAGGAGTAGGTAATATTTTTCCTTAAAACTTCTTTGTACTTGTTACATAGTTTTCTCAAGAATAAAAACAGGAATTTCAAAATTTAAGCTAAAAACTGTCATGCTAATAATTTTTCCCAAACAATTTCAGCATGAGACTTATTAAAAGTCATATTAAAAAAGAAGAAGAAAAAAGAAAAAGAAAAAGGAAGGCAAAGAGTTGTTTGAACTTGTAACTGAATAACTCAGAATCTGCAACCAGGCCGAATCCATTTCAGTTTCCTTCTTCTGTGATCCCCATGTAGCTTGTAGAAACAACCTTGGTTTCCTATAAGCTAAAATTTATTTTTAAAAATGAAAAAGTAAACAAAAATCTGGGTCTTTATCATCAGACTTTGATTCAGTTCTCAATGGATGAGGTTCAGAGAAGACATGTTTCTATCATTTGAAAATGATTCATCTGTTCTTTCACTCTCTAGCGGGAGGGTATAGTGTAAATATATACTCTTATATAACCGTTCGTTTTTAGTTTAAGCTGTTTTGTGCTTTAAAATGTTTCTTCCCTAAACTATGTCTTTCCCCAAATCTCTCATTGTTTGACTAAAGTGCTAATCCTCCTTCAATTTCAATTTTCAAAGTCGCTTTCTCCAAGTGGCATTATCTGATTCTCCAATCAAAATGTGAATCCATCTACATTTACTTGAATAGTACTCCATTCCTAGCATGAATTATGGTGCATAACTTCATATTTATCCATCATCTGTCTCCAATATGAAATCTGCCCAAAGGCAGGAACAATTTCTGTTTGATTCATACTATGTAAATATGTTATTTAATATATTACATATTATATATTCATATATGATAAACAAGTCTCCGGTTAGGTTTTTTCCCAAGACACAGTTTTACCTTCATGTTCTATTTTTTGGTTGTGAAGTTCCTTCATTTTGTTGCAATAAAGGTGACTTTATGAAGAGAAGAGATGACTTTTGTGCTCAAATATAATGATTAGGTCAACAGAATCATAAAATGTCATTTTTGCTTTTTTTTTTTTATCCAGGAGAATTCAATGCTTCTGCCACGTCTGAGATGTTTATATTTCACAATGGAGGTGTACAAATTTTATGCAAATACCCTGATACTGTCCAACAATTTAAAATGCAGTTGTTGAAAGGAAATAATATACTCTGTGATCTCACTAAAACAAAGGGAAGCGGAGACAAGGTGTCCATCACGAATCTGAACGTCTGTCAATTTCAGTTATCCAATAACAGTGTCTCTTTTTTTCTGTATAACTTGGACAGTTCTCATGCCAGCTATTACATCTGCAGACTATCAATTTTTGATCCTCCTCCTTTTCAAGTAGATATTCTAAGCAAAGAATATTTGAATATTTACGGTAAGACATTGTTTTAATCTTCCAGACTTAAGAGTACATAGGCATTTTAACAATTTTTCTCACTAATGAAAACAGTTAAACAAATAAATATCTCTTGTGTTGGAGTTCATTTCGGTGCAATTGAAGGCAATAATTTATGATGAAATATATCAATACAAGGATGTTTATTAATAATAAAAATAATTATATTAATCAGTAATATGAAATTTAATCATATAGACTGCTGAGTTAGAAATAGGTTACGTTGTCTCTAAAACACACATGCCATTGAAAATCAGGAAAAAAATTAGGAGAAATATCCAAACCCATGGCTTAATGGCTGTGCTTCTATTCACCTAAAGTTTAAGGTTTGGGTTTTGTGCTGGGAATCGTGGAATTAAGTGAGATGATTGAAAACAATAGTTTTATATCTTTACTTTCCTACTTATTCTTTTTCAAAAACATAGATAGCGAAGTCTTTTCTATTAACCACATTTATAGACATATACGTGCATAGAGTCTTTTTGTTTTTAGTTTCTGGATCCTTGCTATCATACTGAGATGATGTTATTTATTTACTGTTTACTGGATTTCATGATTGTAACAAAGGCAAGCTTTATGGCAAGCTGTTTAATTTAAACAGCTCTTTTAAATTTGTTAAGTGAACTTGTGATTCAGCACTGAAAGAGAAGATTTGATTCTGAGAGTTTTTCCTCACCTTAATTTTTTTCCAACCCAGAATCACAGGTTTGTTGCCAGCTGAAGTTCTGGTTACCCATAGGATGTGCGGCTTTTGTTGTAGTGTGCATTTTTGGATGTGTCCTTACATGTTGGCTTACAAAAAAGGTGAGCAGGGCTTCCCTGGTGGCGCAGTGGTGGGGGGTCCACCTGCCGGTGCGGGGGACGTGGGTTCGTGTCCCGGTCCAGGAGGATCCCACATGCCGCAGAGCGGCTGTGCCCGTGGGCCGTGGCCGCTGGGCCTGCGCGTCCGGGGCCTGTGCTCCGCAGCGGGAGAGGTCACAGCAGTGAGAGGCCCGCGTACCGCAAAAAAAAAAAAAAAAAAAAAAAAAAAAGGTGAGCAACATTGATCTTTTCTTGCACTGGCTTTACTGAGGAATATAAGCAGTTATTTACTCATCAAAGTATGTATTGCTCTTGCCAGAGTAATTTGATCAACAGGTAGATGATTTCTTTTCCTCCAGATATGCCTACTAATTAAACTACTAACTTGGAACAGAAGCTCTTTTACTTTATAGCCACTTCATTCCAAAAGGAATTCAGTGGCTTACAAAGAGATATGTCATTATTATTATTCAAAAAAGATAAGGAAATTGGGGCCACAGAAAGACAAAAAGGCAAGGAGGAGGGAGGAGGGTTAAAAGATAAAAATAGATGCTTCTGACTTTTAAAAATTATTACATGTGGGCTGCAAATTTGATTCTAAGTTTCCAAAGTCAGGGCAGATGAAACAAAATTTTCCACAACCAGTCAATTAAAAAACAGTCAGTGAGAAAGTCTAGTAGGGCACCATCAGTAGTTGAGAAGGAAATTGACAGCTTCTTTACATGGTAACTTATTAGAACTCCTTGCTTTTAAAGAAAACCACCGAAAAGCTAGGCAGAAAGATGAAAGAATAACAACACCGATAACAACCAAAATCTCTCTGTGCCAGGGGATATTCTTTTTAGTCTATCACAAAACGGGTTCTCAATCAAAGAACCTATACCATTTTGCATATTATGCAAGGGTGTTAGCATCCTCAAGTATATGCATAGTGTGACGGTTGGCCATACAGTGTGTATATCTGTGTCAGAAGGGAATTTGAAAAGAGAGATAAAGAAGGAAGAGAGGAAGATAAGCCCCGTGGTCTAAGTCTACTGGGGAAGGAACAGTAAAGGCATAAATGAGAAAAGACATTGAGCAGAAACAGTTTTTATTTAAAGCCCTTTTCATATTGTTCTCCTACTTAGCCTAAAGTCAGGAGCCTAAGTCACATTATAACACTTTGTCATATACTGCTTCAACAAAGAATAGAAAACAGTAACAAACACACAAACACATCCCCCACAGGAATGGAGATGGGGAAGAGCAGATGACAAACCACGTTTCTGACTTTTCTTGCAGAAGTATCCTTCCAGCATGCACGACCCTAATAGTGAATACATGTTCATGGCAGCAGTGAACACTGCTAAAAAGCCTGGACCCACAGGTACAGTGACACATGGGGGCTTGGGAAGGGAAGAGCGTTCTTTACATGAAGCCTACAATTTAAATTTTTTATTTTAAAGGAAGGGGAAATGTCTCTAGTATTTTCTGTAAAAAGTCAAATTTTCATTTTAACTGAATTTATGCTCTCTCTAGTTCATTGAAAACATGTTTGTAAACCACTATTAAAAAAACCAAAAAGTTCATAAACCCCTATGGTATCAAGGCAATCTTCCAATCGATATTTTAAAAATTGGGGTGATTCTAAGTCTTCCTTGTTAAAAAGTTCATTAAGTCACACGATGAGATTTATTGAATATCATTTTAGTGTAAATTACTGAGTGAGGCACTGTGGGGGATACAAAGATATGAAGGTTTTCGACTGAGATTTGGAAGAAAGATCTGGGCTGGTATTCCCAAGGGGAAGAAGGAGAAATTGGTGAAAATATTGTTATTTCAATGTAAAAAATGTGCATGGTTAGAGAAATTGGATGGCTGTGGAAGTCAGCTAGGTGGGACTTTGACCTTTTTCATTCAGAGTGAGTGTTGTCAACTGCAGTGTTCTTAAGTTGAGGACCATCCCAGAAAGTCTGAAATATCCATTCTTGTAAATCTTATGCCTTTGAGGTTGCAGTGATGGAAGGTGTATAATGAGACAGAAGCCACTGCATTTTTGCCACCACTCAGTGGTAAAGGACTTGTATAAAAGGGATGCACAAAACACCTGTAATCATGGAATTAAAGCGTGGGAAGGGGCTGAATCTCCTTTAGCCCTCTTTTTTTTTTAGATGAAAGAAATTGATGTTTCTTCTGGTGTTCGGTGATTCTTTGGTTCTCCAGAGAGTTGATACCATAGCTTTGACACTAGCAAAGAGCTTGTGTTTCATTATTCTGCTATTGGAAAAAAAAACCTTTTCTCTCAATCTCTGTGCTTGTAATAATGTGTCTCTCTTAATTTGGGTCCCTGAAAGCAGACCCTGAGACAGACCCTTGGATGCAAGTAGTTTATTCGGAAGGAAGAAGGGGTGAGGGAACAGGGAGAGGGAGACAGGAAAGGCAGAAAAGCAGATGAAGGTCGCATTACTAAGATCTCAGCTAGAGGCCACAGGACGTCTGAGAAGTGTACAGATGTCTCCCAGAATTGTTCTTCTGAAGGATGGTAAATGGGGCATTTATCCATTGGCTCCCATCCCCACTGGCTTGGGGTTGCCTGCAGGATGCATTAATCTCCTTTGTTCCTGAGTCTTGCTCTGTGCATGCCACGAGGCTGCTCTTAAGCCTTCAGAGAAAGCCCTGAGGCAGAAAAGCAGAGAAATGCAGGGTGGGGCTATTTTGCTAGAATAGTCAGCATACTCAGAAGTAGTGCAGCTGAAATCAGAGGGGGGTAGTTTCATGCCCCATCTACCAAGCCTAGCATATATCTTGCAATTACATGTAAACATATAGTAACTGAAAATGGCCAGAGTGTAGGCCAGAGTGTAGCTCTAGTGTAGGGCTACCTTCTTGAGGGTAGGCAGGGTCTTTCTTCTGTATTCCGACAGCATTACACATAAACAATTCCAGGCAGAGCATGACTCAGCACCTCTGTCAAATATTTGTTATTATGTGAATAACACCGTGCTGAGTAATGTGTATTGGGTAGAGGGAGGGAAGCCCTAAGACAGTCCTTGTCTTCAGTTTATAATGTCACTGGGAGAGGTAATATGTTTGCATGGAGGGTGGAGTCATGTGATAGCGTTAAAAGTCCTCAATTAATTGCAAAGCGGTAGAGTTCAGACAAAGTTTGCAAAAAGAGTCGAGTGGGCTGGGGGGCTTCCCTGGTGGCACAGTGGTTGAGAGTCTGCCTGCCAATGCAGGGGACATGGGTTCGAGCCCTGGTCTGGGAAGATCCCACATGCCACGGAGTGACTGGGCCCGTGAGCCACAACTACTGAGCCTGTGTGTCTGGAGCCTGTGCTCCACAAGAGAGGTCACGACAGTGAGAGGCCCGTGCATGGCGATGAAGAGTGGCCCCTGCTCGCCGCAACTAGAGAAAGCCCTCGCACAGAAACGAAGACCCAACACAGCCAAAAATATAAATAAATGAATTAAAAAAAAAAAAAAAGAGTGGGCTGGGTAAAACTCCATGGAAAATGTGGAAATGGTGCTCGGTCTTGAAGCATACAGAAGAGTTTGGACGGGGTATGTGTTTGCCTGTGTGTGTGTGTGCATGTGTGTGTGTGTGTTTACAAGAGTCAGAGGAAAGGGGAAGCCTTGCTGAAGGGGATTGGCACATGGAGAGCTTTTAAAGAATTTATGCTAAATTTTTGTTACAGATGTGACCCGTAATTTGGAACTCTCTGGCACCCAGGCATGAGCCGCACTGGCCAGTTCCCTCCAACTTGAAGAGCAAGATTCTGTTTCCTGGACCACAGAGAGTCTGACTTGATTTGACTACATACATCTTTTGCTGATGTTTTGTTCCGTCTGGACCAGTGACTATATCAGTCAATAGGGATTTTAACAGACTGCCTTAGTACCGTTAGAGTTCTCTCAAAACAAATACCCTCTCGCAACTAGCTTTATAGAAAGCCCAGCTTGTGTGTGCTCAACAAACAGACCTCACTGGGATGGAAACCCTGTCTTCAGATCTGCTTCTAAGCAATGCATCAGCCAGGAGAACAAACACATCTATAAAAATGTTTTAAAGATGTCAAGGGTATGGAATCTGCAAAGCAAATGGACAGCTGAGGGCCAGAGTCTGTCTGCATTTCACTAACAGACTACCTCTTCTTTCTGTAGGGAGGAGCATTCCTTTTATAATCAGGCAGTAGAGGGAGATGCTTCAAAACTGCAGTAATTTTATCTCTGAGGTGTGGCTGTGTAAGGATAGCCTACTAATACAGTGGAACACAGTACCCTTCTCCAACTTCTGAACCCCAGTTGACCACTGCACAAGCAATTTAGGTGCCTTCTTCTGCCCTCAATTTTCCTTTTAAAAATACTTCCACATAAGTACTTGACAGATATGCTGAGTTGGGAGCTATGTCTACATTTTTTCCTTCTGCTGCTTAGTTTCATATATATAGCTGCAGCCTAGTGAATATAACTTGCCTATATTCTCCCTAAATAAGCATATTTTTTGCTCCAGAAAGATATCTTATTTTCCCAAATTCAGTTCAAATGGTTTACTTTGCTGACTCATTGACACCAGTAGTAGGAAACATTGCCCAGAATCAAAAGTGACTTCATTTTTTGATATTCTTTTCTACCGTTATCTGTGTTTTCATGGTGCTATTAATTACAAGCTAGGCTAGTTTTGGAGATCATGCTAAAATTGCAAGCAAACAAAGGAATCCATCTCTCACTGTCAAGCATTGTCCTGGGAGATAGAACCCATGATCTATTCAGCATGAAACCTGCAATTCCTAGAGGTCACTGCCAAACTATAGCCGCGCTGCCTCTGGGCTTTATAGGTTGAAACAGCCCCCATCAGCCTGGAGCAGCCATCCAGACCTGGGTGGAATTCCCAGAATTGAGAAACTCCGCTTAGCCAGGACAAACAGGTGCTCGTGCCCCCAAAGGCTGAAGTCACCCTGGGGACCAAAGTGGGTTTGCCTGCATTTTCCTCCAGGATCTGTGAAGGAGCATAGATGTGTCAAGGAACATCTGTATGATTCCGTCTCCTAGAAACCATTCAGCCTGGAAACCGACCCTGGCCCTTCAAGGCAGTCTTCCTTTGAATTTGGTTTAGCTGGAAAGATTCTTAAGTACATGTGACATGTGATTATTCTTAGCTGAAATACTTTCTCCACTTCCTGTCTGCATACCCAAGGCTTCTGAAGCAGCCAATGTGTATGCAGCGATATTTCCAACTTAGGTAAAAAAGGGATTATTTAGTAGTTTTAAAACTTGTAGTTGCCTGCTTATAGTTTACTTTAAAAGTGATACCTGATATGTCATTATACATACTTATTTTAAGCATGTGTAATGCTGGATATGTACAGTACAGTACTGAACGTGTAATTTGAATCAAGTACGGTGTTTCGCTGACTTGGGCAACCTGACTGTCTTGGCAGAGGTGTTCTCTGAGTTGTTTGTGGGTTTCTGCGTGGGTGTCAAGTGGGGAGGACCACTCTCATGTGGTCTGCTTCTCCTGATTGTCCAAGTTGTGCCCTGAAGCATCCTCATCCTTAGCCCTGTACATTTCAAAGTGAATTATTAAAGAATACAGTTTCTGTGAAATAAAAACTGGTTTTAAGAGGAGCTAATTATGAAATACATTTTTGTAGTAGTAGGAAACTAAAGAATAAACATTTGATGTTCAGCTGAAAATATCTGTTTTCTTGGGGGAGGGAAATGATTACTGCAGCCAGCACTTGCAAATTTGACCTTGTTCTTAAAGATCGTTACACTGCTTGGAACAGCTCCTCTTTTCTTTTCTTTTTTTTTTTTTTTTTTGCGGTACGCAGGCCTCTCACTGTTGTGGCCTCTCCCGTTGCGGAGCACAGGCTCCGGACGCGCAGGCTCAGCGGCCACGGCTCACGGGCCCAGCCGCTCCGCGGCATGTGGGGTTTTCCCGGACCAGGGCACGAACTCATGTCCCCTGAATCGGCAGGCGGACTCTCAACCACTGTGCCACCAGGGAAGCCCTATTTTTTGTTTTTTAATTTGAGACAACTACAAATACAAAAAAGTTGGAAGGCCAGCAAAAGGACTGTTATTTTTCTAAGTTTCTGACCTAAAGGCCCTATCACCTCTGACTGGTATATATTTCTTATAAACAATACACTCTCCTCCATAAGCACAATATAATCATTAACATCAGAAAATTAACATGGCTACATTGCTGCCCCTAATTCTCAGACTTCATTCAAGTTTTTCCAGGTGTCCTTATAATGTATTTTATGTGAAAGATTCCATCCAGAATCTCCCTCTGCATTTAGTTATCACATCTCTGTTGTGAATGTCAGTCTGTACAGTTCCTCAGCCTAGGCTTTTATGGCCTTGGCTCTTTTGAAGATTACAAGCAGTTATTTTGCAGAAGGTCCCTTGATTTGTATCAGTCTGATGTTTCTCCATAATTAAAATCAGGTTATTGATCTTTAGCCAAAATAACACAGAAACGATGCTACTTTCTTTTAATTACATCTTATCAGGTGGCTCAAAATCTCAACTTGTTATGTTACTGATAACATTCATTTTGATCACTTGACTAAGTTAGTATCTGTCAAGCTTCTCCTCTGTAAAGTAACTCTATTCCTCTTTTGTTTTTTTTTTAACATCTTTATTGGGGTATAATTGCTTTACAATGGTGTGTTAGTTTCTGCTTTATAACAAAGTGAATCAGTCATACATAAACATATGTTCCCATATGTCTTCCCTCTTGCGTCTCCCTCCCTCCCACCCTCCCAACTCTATTCCTCTTTATAGTAACAGTTTATAGGGAGGTACTTTGAAATTTTGTGAGTCATCTGTTCCTCAGCAAAGTGTCAAGTTATTCATTTGTCCATATATATATATATATATATATATATATATATATATATGTATGATTTCCTATTTTATTCAAAGGGAAAACATTTGTTATTGTTCTAGGCTATTTTTGGAGATCATGCTAAAATTGTGAACAAAGAAATCCACCTTTCACTGTCAAGCATTGTCCTGGGAGTTAGAGCCCATGATCCATTTTGATGCTTAAACTGTCCCATCCTTGGCCAGCAGGAGCCTATTCAAACTGGCTCTGGTATCCTTTGACCAGGGCCCCATCATTCTTTCAGCACTTCCTTGCTTTCTGGCAGAACAAGATCCTCCAGGCTCAGCTCGTGTTTTTCCCTGTCCCAGTGCTGGAATCAGTTGTTTTCCGAAGGGGTCCTGGTTTCTTTGAGTGAACAATGGTTTTTAGAAGCCAAGATTTAAGCATTAGTAAATGCTCATTCTTATTGCGATTTCCCTGCTCCGGGATCCTCAGTGGACAGAACTGGGACACACACAACCACACACACACAAATTCAGAGGTAAATGTGTGTGCATATGTGTATGCGTGTGGATTTAAATATACACGTATATATAATATGTATATTTAAGTATAGATGTAAATGTGTGTATGTATATACATATATATGCATACATATACACATTTACAATTGTATTGATTTCTGTACCTATATCTGTACATGTTGAAATCCATGAGTTCATACCTATGCCTTTAATTCTAATACAACACTACAGAGTTCATTCTAGATTTATTCCTTTCTATTATTTGTTCCTCTTATGACATTGAGAAACCTGCCTCTTATTATCCTTAATATGTTCACTTATTTGATCAATGCCTCAGTATGAAACCAATCTCCCATCTCGGTGACATCCCCTGCCCCCCATGATAGCTTCCTCTTTCTGCCAGGGCTCTGACTCCCCACTCTGCGTGCTCCCATGCCATGTATGCACTTTTTACCCTGTTTGGGCTCTAACAGCCCAGGCTGGGTGGTTCATTCATCCTCAGCTGGGGGCCACAGTGGCTCCCTTGGCCTGGGATGCCTAACCTATGGCCTGTGTTTTGTACTGATTCCCAGAGTTTGCCCTTTGTGTTAAGTTCTGATTGCCTACAGTGATTACTGGTTCGATACCCTTTATTGCCAGCTGCTCCTTCCCTGTCTCACTTCCTTATATCTCCAGTAACTCCATTTCAGACACCCTTTTTTCCTACCAGCGCTAGGGGAAAGCCTGGTTTCCCACTGTTGCTCGTCCCTGGTGCTTCATCCTCCCTTGTTTGCTCCTTGAATCTGCCTACACCTTTGGGAAAATCCCGTCATCACCCTCTTCACTTAGCTTCTAAGTTGCCACCTATCGCTCCTTCTGGTCCCTTTCTCTTGCGTCCAGCACCCTGGGACACAGGGTCCTCCTAGGATCTGACCTCCTTGCTTAAGAGTGTCATCTTGAACTCTGATGAATACAATTCTCCATCTGGTTACATGTTTTTCTTTGCTGAATTCACATTCTTTTTTTTTTTTTTTTTTTTTTTTTTTTTTTTT